>NC_136511.1:48128822-48153822 GCF_053919585.1 Euprymna scolopes | reverse complement strand
CCTGCCGTGAAGGTTTGTATAATTTTTACCATTTTTTTACTTTAATCATTTTTCTACGTTCCTGGTTTTAATTTTTTTTTTATTTTTCAAGATTATATAAAAATTATGTTACACTGAAAGTCTCATATTCATTCTTACATACAAAAATTATGTGAAACATGAAATCTAAAAAAAAAAGTAGAAATATTTTTTGCAATAATTTTTTATTAAATAAATAATGCTTAATTCAATGATAATATCGGTTGTTCAAAAAAATTTTTTTTTTTTCGAGTTATATCGAATTCATTAATACGTACTTTAGGGGCGTTTTTCGTAATGTTCCTGAAAAACTGATTTTTCTTTTGTTATTGTTATAATTTACGATGCTTTATTTTAATGAAAACCATAACTTTAGTAAAGGTATATTTTGTTTAAACAAAATTATACATTTTCACTAAGATTCAAATAAAATTAATGGATTCATTATATTCCGTGGTCATTATTGGATAAATATTGAAAGATCCACTTAAACTGGTAAATTTCCTGACTTTTGGGTGAATGTTTAAGTAAAGGAAGGGGTCAAAATGTTTATACATTTTGAGTATCGAGTAATCATTTTGCACGCATCTGATTAATGAGCACGGCGTTCACAGACAATTAGCGAAAATTAAGTTTTATTAAATTGACCAAAGATTTTCAGTTTTCAGAAAATATTTACCTCCCATTTGTTAGAATTAGAACTCTTCAGGTTATTTATTTATTTGTCTGTTTGTTTGTTTGTCTGTTTGTTTGTTTGTTGGTTTGTATATTTGTTTCTTATTTGCAAAATGCAATTTTCGCTAACTGTCTTCTAAAACTATTTTCGTTAATAATTAATTTTTTACCTCATCGTTTTTTTGGGGGGGTTGTAATTTTTTGATATGTTCATTACTGTGACATGCCAATTAAGTAAATACCGTTGGTTTTACTTGAAATTCAATATTTCAATTTTCGAATTTCGCTACAATAACGAAGAATAAACCTTTTTTCTATTGTTGTTCAATATAAAAATAATGGACCAAGTGAAGAATAGAAACGCTGTAGCAGACTACGACGACTAGTGAAAACCGGCGCACATTTCAATTGACACCGGAATAAAATAAAATAAACCTGATTTCACGTCAAATAGCAGACATAAGCGAATATTCGCAAGCAAGATATTTTAAAAATATATTTACAAAACTTTTGAAGATTTAAAAGAACATTATATATTTACAAAACATTTTTTTTTAAGTAAGTAACAAAACGAACGTATTTAAATAAAAGATATTTAAATAAATGGGTGCCTTTCTGAGTGCGTGTTTAATATATTCACAGAACTTTTTAAAAAAAACTTATAATATTAATAATTATAATTATAAACTAACTAAAATACATTTAAAATAACTAAATACATTTAAGCCACACTTATTAATGGCAAACACAAATATAAAATAACTGCCTTGTTCGGATTTATGAATGTTTCAGTTTGTTTCACGGATTTTTGCGACCAAGATTAATTTTTATGTACAGCGTTTTTTTTTTTTTTTTTTTTTTTTCTGTGTGCGTTTTTAATACAATTTAATTGAATTATTTTTTAAAACATTAACTTTAGCTACAATTAATATATTTTTACATATTAAATTTTGATTGGTAAATATCCAGATACGCTACAACAGAACACCGACCACTCTAATTTGTTTTTTTATAGGTAATTGAGGTCGCGCGCGCCCCAACACCACACCGTCCCCCTCGTTCGCGCCCCCAATGTAAACAGTAAAATCTTCGAAAAATGTTAAATGGTGTTCTAATGGGTAAATGTCGGTGCGTTACTTTTTGAAAATTGGAAAATTCTATGTTCCAGGAAAAAAAAAAAAAACAATTAAATTACCCCCCCTCTCCCCAAGTTGGAGTGCTTTCCTTTTCTTGTTTTATTTCTTTTTCAGCTAATTTTAAATTTTCCACACAAAAAGTGCTATAATGTATTTTTGAAAATTAGAAAATTCTATGTTCTGGAATTTTTTTTTTTTTTTAATTACCACACAACTAGGTGGGTTTTTCTTTTCTTGTTTTATTTCTTTTTTATCTAATTTCAAATATTCCGCGGAAGATTTGTACGCCATGTGAGAAGGCAGTTTGCTTGTTGAAGCCGTCCTTTATGCTACAGCGCGTATGCGCGTAGCGTAGTTTGCTTAGTGAAGCCGTCGTTTATGCTACAGCGCACGCGCGTAGCGTAAACGGAAGCTGCAAAATGGGGGAAAGTAGTTCGTGGGTCCAGGGGTTAATACCATGCAAACCAACCTCAATTACCTATATAAAAAAACAAAACAAATTAGAGTGGTCGGTGTTCTGTTGTAGCGTATCTGGATATTTACCTTTTGATTTAAGCTCATGATACCCTAACCCTCACGTGATCAATTTATTAAATGACAAAAAATCCCAAAGTAATATATTTAAATAAATGGGCGTTTTTCCGAGTGCGTTTTTAATATAGTTACAGAACGTTTTAATAAAACTTAAAATAATAATTATTATAATTATAATAAAAATAGATAAAAAGAATTAGCTTTAAACATTATTTACAAAAAAAAAAATCGCCACTCAAAAAAGAATAAAACTCTGTTAAACTTCAGGGGAAATAATTCTGTACCAAATTATTTGAATTATTTCCCTTGGACATAAAACTTTAAAAGTTATTGAAAACTGGAGATTTGCGTTGCATCTGAATCCCCCAAGCCAGCCGATTATCTGATGGCACTTCCTGATATTTGCATATTTATCTTGAAAAATGATATTTTATTAACAAACTGTTATTATTTATTATTATCATTTTACTATTTCGAACGCCATTACTGGATTCGTCTTATTAAAGTGAATTAATATAATAATTTATGGTTTAACATTTCAAGTATTCTTAAGGATTGGTTTTAATTGATGCTTTTCAGTGATTAATAATTCATTGTAAGAAAAAGTATTCCAATCTTGAAGTATTTCGTTTATGATCAAGGACAGAAAACGAAAAGATGTAATATCAGAAAAAATTCTATATTTTCTCCAAGCCAAAAACATACATTATTCATCTTTTTCTATTCTGTCGTTTTTTTTTTTTTTTTTGTTTTTTTTTTTGTTTTTTTGTTTGGTTGGTTGGTTTTTTGTTTGTTTGCTTTTTTGTTTGTTTGTTGTTTTTTAGAGAGAGAGAGAGAGAGAGAGGGGGGATTTGTGTATGTGTGTGCGTGTGCCCCGCCCGCTTGTATTTGGTATATGAAGTAATGGATGTGTGCTAAAATCGATAACTAACGCGGTGGGATAGTCGGGGTGGGTTTTGACTATCAGGAGATAGAAAATAAACACGTTTTTTTTTGTAGATGTTCAAAGATTTAAAAAAAAAAAAAAAAAAAAAAAAAAATGATGTCATCAGGGGTTGCAATCAATTCCTGTGACACCAGAAGTTATCTCCGTTTAATGGTTTCGGAAAAATTCACTACTGAGCTCAAAACTTTTGTCTATCTTCTGTAAGATATTTGTAGCAAGAACTCGGCGCGCTAAATCTAATTTATATTATCCATTTAAATCCGTGTGTTTATTTATATTTCAATATTTGAATATTTCAAGATAATTAGTCTTTATGTGTAAAATAGAATAAAAAAATAAAACTAAGAATTCAATTCTAATTCAATCTTTTTATGCTTAACTAACAGGGAGACCCGATGTTGCTCGGAATTGAATGATCATCCACAAATGTTTCACGCCCCATATTGTCATCCAAATCGATGAAATCGACTATTTTTCAATCAAATCGATTGATTGCCTGCTCTAGTTGGGGACCCACTGCACCAGGAGGACGCTTCACATGCCTCCTCGCAATGACTTTGTTCGCAATACATTGTAGTCTACATTGCACTGTAGAGAATCTACTCTTGATTTTATACAATTATTTTTATATATAATGGTTGCATTAATGTTTAAGATGCAAAAGTCAAGTATTATGTTTCAACTGTGGTCTAGACAGAAATATTCACTTTGAACGCTCACTTGGTTGTGCGGTGATAATCGTTTAAATATAAGTTTTAAAAATAAATCGTCAAGTATCATGGTGCAATTGTGCTTCAAACAAAAATTCATTTCGAACGCAACTCGTGTCATAGCAAAGAAGATACTATTGATTTTATATGTCGTGTCTTTCAGCTTGTGTGCTAATAAAACTTCTCAAATGCACTTGTGATGTTAGGCTGTATAATGTGTTGACTTTCGTCCAAATCCTCTGTTTCTTCTTTCATTGGATTTTTCCGATCATCGCTTATCGATACTTATCGAAGACAGTCCGATATAAAACCTATCTACGAACACTGTCAGGCGCATAAAGTACCTACACGTGAAATTTCACAAACATTTGCCCAAGTTTTCGAGTCCATGAGGTACGAGCTCTCTCACACACACACATACACACATGCACACACATACACACACAAACTCACACAAACTCACACACACTCACACACACACACACACACACGCGCACACTCACACACACATTTTCACACACACACACACATGCATTTTCACACACACACACACACACACGCGCGCACACTCACACACACATTTTCACACACACACACACATACATTTTCACACACACACACACTCACACACACACACACACACACACACACACACACACACACACACACACACACACACACACGAAGTTCCTTTTATATATCAGGTTGTTGAATAAGTTCCCGCAGTTTCATAAAAAAAATTTATTCTGAAACATGTTTTGATATTTGGCAAAATGTTATATATCATCAAAAAGCACTTATTCTGTTCTACAAGATAATAGTCATCAATTGTTGTTCATATATTTTTTTCTCTCGTTTTTCAGAACTGTCAAATGGATTGTCAAGTAAATAAAAAATCACATTTTCGACACCTCCTTCTTTTCGCCTTTAAGTGAGGCCAAAAAGCGAGTAAAGTGACCAAGGATATTTGTGCCGTATATGGAGAAAACGCTATAGCTGAGAGAACTGTTCAAGATTGGTTTACCAGATTCAAACATGGTAATTTTGACCTCAATGACGTTCTTCCTTCCAAAAAATCAATCAAGATAGTCAAAGGCCAACTCAGGGTTCTTTTGAAGGAAAATGGCCATCAGACATGTACAGAATTGAGTGAAAAGATGAATTGTGTGATTTTGTGACAATTTTACGCCACCTTCATTCGATGGGATTCACACAAAAACTTGGAGTTTGGGTCCCACACGAACTTACTTTTGCTTTTAAAATTCCTTGATTTTCTTAGAAACAAACGGCAGCAATTTATTCAACAATCAAACGATAGTTGAGATTATTCAAGAGTAGGGGAACAAGTCAATCACAAAATCGTCTTCTCAGACGATTTCCTAGAGACCCTATCACATAAAAGAGATGTTCCTGTTTACTTGCCCCCACTATGTAAGCAAAGTCAGACAAAAGGTTAGTTTTATGTGAGTTAAATTCAGCTCCCCCAAAAAGGGCACTCTGGATTGAGGCAAAAAAAAAAAATTGATTGACTCTACATCGAGGACAGAAAAACTGAAACGACAAGATGTTGCTAGTCTTTTTCTATTCTATCATTACTTTCTTGGAAAGTTTTCTACTTGCGCCCACCCCCCCTTAAAACATTCACGCAGGAACTCGTCCAACTTCCACCGTTACAAAAAGCTTTCTTTGAACAGAGTTATATTTCTAATATAAATATTTATTCATTGTAATAATTAGTTAAAGGCTTCAACATTTTTTCGGCTTTATGTGATCGTGTCCAATTCTTTTTCTTTTCTTTTGAAGTTTTTTTCTGATGTCAGCGCAGAAAGCATTCAATTATGACATATTAACATATTGTTTCTGCGTTACGAAATAGGTGCTGTAAACATATAGAAATTTTGACAGGTTGAAAGAAATAAATAGTAAGATAAACAAAATCTTGGTATTTGGAATATAGCTGTTTTTGTCCCCCATTTGTATATATTTTTTGTTAAATTATTTATACGTCGAACTTCATAAATAAAAGAATTGGTATGTATAAAGATGAAATATATATGAAAAAGTGTATCCCCCCCACACACACACATATATTCAGGTTTGAATCTATCGACTGGTGTTAATCGTGACACCCTGTACTGAAGATTCCCGAAACTATGAAAAACTAGTGTCTGTAGGTATTTAATTATTATCATAGTAAACAATTATGTTAGTCTCTTTAAGAAATTCGTTTCTTATCGTTGAGCACTTTCAGTTGAATTAAGTTGGTCAATTTAGCTCTTATGCACAGATTATCATACAATGATTAGATCGCTCCGACTGACGTAAAAAAAAACATTTAAAAATAAAATGTTTAAATTTCAACGTTATTTCACGCGGTTTACTGAAGCAGAATGGATATGGTCCTTGCTAATCAAGCTAGAGATGGCTTCTGTCACCGGGTTCGAATCTTGCATTGAAGATTCCCGAAAGGATGAAACACTAGTGTCTGTAGGTATTTAATTATTATTATAGAAAATAATCATATATATATATATATATATATATATATATATATATATATATATATATATATATATATATATATATATACGTTGCTGAAATAACCAGCTGTCGACTGGTTGTTACAATGGGTGGGGAAGACAGCAGGTGCCCTTTGAGTTATATATATATATATATATATATATATATATATATATATATATATATATTCAGGCAAACATTATTAAAAACAACAGAGATACCTTGCTTAAAGATTTTCTTAACTTCAAGATGGAAGGTATTTACAAATGTTCCATGGTTCACACGGGCGCTTTCGATTCTTTCTTGAATCATCATCAGGTGGTGATAAAATATTAAAAATAGAAGTGAAATATATAGTTACGAATGATAGAAAGAGTCAATGAAAAGTTGATTAAAATATACATTTACGAGTGATAAAAAAACTTGATTAAAAATTAGGATGATAAAAGGCAATGTTAGTAAAACCAGTCGTATACTGGTCATGCTAATCATTTCAGCACATTATTGCTACTTTCAAAATTAATGCTATTTATAGATGGGTACTGGGTTTTTATATATAGTGCTTCAAGTATTTTTAATTTTTTACAATTACTTTCTCGTTGCAAAATCCTTGTGTTGTCCACGAGGACCTTTCTAAGATTAGAGGGGGGACAGCTATGTTGATTTGTTAAATGCTGGTATATTGAGCTAGTACTCATATACATCGTTAATCGACGGGACAATGTTGCTTTTGTATGTCCAATATATGCTTCATTATATCATTGACTCTTTTTATCATTCGTAACTATATATTTCACTTCTATTTTTAATATTTTATCTCCACCTGATGATGATTCAAGAAAGAATCGAAAGCGCTCGTGTGAACCATGGAGCATTTGTAAATACCTTCCATCTTGAAGTTAAAAAATCGAAAAAATAAAAAAAAAGAATCAGTAAGCGAGGTATCTCTGTTGTTTTTAATAATGTTTGCCTGAATGAAGGAATGCTGCCTAAATACACTAATATATATATATATATATATATATATATATATATATATATATATATATATGAACATAGAATGGAGGCGAAAGGGCCTGAATACTCAACGTTTCGCCCGAGTTATGCAGGCTTTTTAAATAGGGATGGTCATAAATCGGGCGAAACGTTGAGTATTCAGGTCCTTCCACCCCCATTCTATCATTATATCGTCGGATTTAATCCAGCTTAACAATCATACATATATATATACAAATTACTTATCTCAAAGGATTCTGATAATAAAATAATATATCATTCGGTACAGACCCGACGATGGAAGATCAGATAAGAAAAAAAACTTGGATTTATAATATCAAAAAAATCCAACCTCGATCGCCCTTTGGGACCCATGGTGCAGTGGATAGAGACGTTGAATCTCTACAGTTCAAAGTTTGCATTGTCTGAAGATAGCAGTTTCAATTAGTTGACCAAAACATGGTGAGACGACAACTATGGAAGGCAGTAATTCCTAAAGATACAGTAAAGAGACTCATCATTACTATCCCGTCGCGGTTAATCACCTGATGAAGGCAAGAGGAACAGTTGGCTGAAACGTCATACAACAACAACTATGCAGATGATGATAACAGATATGAATAATGTACAAATTTCTCATCTCAGAGGATTCTAATAATAAAAGAAGCTCTATCGGTATTCTGTGGTAGGAGCGCCTCAGGTGATTAGAAATAAACTAAAGTGCGAAGATAAAGTCTGAAAGAGTGTACCACCTAGAAATGCAAAGTATCGGAAACATATCTCATCTAACAAAGAACAAGTCACTTTAACAATGGCTTAAACTGTCGGCAAATGATTTTAAGGGAAACCCCCTCGTCTGCCCTTTTGCCTGAGGCTTTTTCATCTTTTAAGTATCCCAAACAGGATGGATAAGAGTTCATCATTTCGGGAAGCTGAGTTCTATAACTGACCTTACATTTGACATTATCACTAGGGGGTAATAGCCGGTAAACATATACGGCCTTTGAATTAGATCATCATCACCACCACCACCACCACCACCACCAACAACAACAACAACAACAACAACAACAACACCACCAACACCACCACCAACACCACCACCATCATCATCATCATCATCATCATCATCATCATCATCATCATCATCATGCTTAACTCACCCTAGAGGTTCATCGTCGGGCAGTATCCGAGGCATCCGTACCAGAGCATGCCTCGCTTGGGGAATTAGATCAAAATGTATTATCGTTTTCATCATATGACAATAGTCCTCCTAAAAATATATTTTTTTATTTTATTCATAATCCAAAATATCTCATTTACCGTGTATAGTTACCTCACATTAAAAATAATCCAACCTTGTATATAACTATGTCTTCGTGAGGAAAAACAATAAAATGCCGATATTGACCATATTTACTTGCGTCTTCACGAGGGTAAACTTAGATGCAAAGTGTTTTTTTTTTTTTTTTTTTTATGTAGAAAACTCTGGACAGGACAAAAACGAAAATTTCCATAGTCAATAAGGATTCCCGCTTCTTTAACTGATATCTAACACAGATACATTAATGTTAGTATTGCCATACTGTTCCTACTTATTCGGTTGGCAATAATTAACCCTAATCCTTGAATGGCTCGTGGCCTTGATAAGTGATCTAACAGTAAAATACAAAAAAAAAACAAAAAAAACTGGAACGCCAAATGTTGATAATGCCAACGGAGCCGTGTTCGTAGTCAAGGGAGGGAATTGGTACTGACTTAATTAAAGAGTTATCTCCCATGGACAACTATTCACATTTTAAAATAGCATTAATTAAACAACGCCGTTAAAAATATATATATTAAGTAGTCACGTGTACAAACACGCAGAAACAGTTTATTCCGGTTCGTCTGTTTAACGAAATCTTCACCTTGCTTTCGATATTTAATGCGTGATACAGTACATACTTGAATGGTTTTTTTTTTTTTTTTTTTGCCTATTTCTTTTAGTTCGATGAACAACTGACATATTTACTGTTCATATTAGTTGAGAATACCAGTCTTTCTTGACGGCAGAGAGAAACGATGACACCACACCACAGTCACAGTGTGCGTGTTTACACCTCATACCCAGGCGAGTCACGACCTCCGTAAGACGAGGCCTAAATTAGTGACGCAATGCACGTGGTAAAGTTGTGGAGAAATCAGAATGAGAGTTTTTTTGGGTTTTTTTTTTAGGTGCTTGTACAGTTTAATCAAGACATTAAAAAAATGAAAATATCGAAAAAAAAATGTTATATTGTACGAATCTTTTTTGGACTGAAGATCTCCAAAAAAATTCATTTAATTTGATCGAGTATTTTCATTTTTTTTTTTTTTTTAAAGCGGCAAAAACAGGTTTTATGAGAGAGCGTTGAAGTCAGCCATTATGGAATTTGTTAAACACGCCAGGTGGAGATAACTCCAGTTAAAGCGCCGACATTCCCGCCCCATCTTTAATACTAGCTTTTCTCGCTAAAAATTGAACCTTTTGCTCGATATTATAACAAACTGATCTTTCGCTGCAAAAAAAAAGAAAAAAAAAAATATTACCTAAGTGAAATTTTTTTCGGAGAACTTCGTTCCATAACGGATACGTGCAAGATAACCTTTTTTCGATATTTTCATTTTTTTCTTGATTAAACTGTACAAGTACCTTTTTATAGGTATTAGAAAACTTTTTATAATGCACTGAAAAAGGAAAATAATTAACACAATTTATGCTGTAAACAAATTTTATTCAATCTATATATCTATAAAAGTGAACGTGTCTGTGTATGTGTGTCTGTCTGTGTGCCTATGTACATTTCCCTACGCAATAACTCTGTCAATTTTTAGTTTAGAGACTCGAAATATGTTGAGCAAAAAAAGAGCAAAAAAAAAAAAAGGTCAATTTTGTTAACTTTGACACCTATTATGAGCCCTTAACATTTATTGTTTTGGGCTTAAATCAAGTTATTAAGTTAGATCCATGTCCAAGGAACATATATCTAAAATTTCAAGTACATAGATCCAAAATTGTCGGAGGAGTTTGGTAGATTTCGCAAAGGTCAAATCGTTGAACTTTGACCCCTTAATCGCCAAGTTTCTGGCCGCAAACCGATCACAAAGATTTTCCCAAATCTCAGTACCCTGTATATCAAATTTCGAGTCTGTAGACTAAAAATTGACAGAGTTATTGCGTAGGGAAATGTACACACACAGATAGACAAACAGATACACAGACAGACAGATACACAGACACGTTCACTTCTATATATATATATATATATATATATATATATATATATATATATATATATATATATGAGTAAAAATAAGATAAAAATACAAGCGATGGTTGACGTTATGTTTATTTGAGAAGGAAAACCGAGAATTAATAAAACAGTAATCAACGTTTCGTTCCTATTTCAGGGGACATAATCAGGACTTCCTAGGATAAATGTAGAAGATAAAACGATTACAGACCACATGCGAGTGAAAAAGGAAAAAAAATCCTTAAGTGCTTCCCATTCTGGGCCGAAACTATAACACACATTTATAGTTTGGGCCCAGATATATATATATATATATATATATATATATATATATATATATATATATATATATATATATATATATATATATATGAGCAAACAGTTAATAAAATATGTTAAAAAACACTTTGAAATGAGTTAAAAACATATTTAATCTGAAAAGGAATGAGTTAAAGAATGAGTTATATATATATATATATATATATATATATATATATATATATATATATATATATATATATATATATATATGTATGTATTATGTGGTGGATTCTCTCATCGAAGACGATGAATGAGGGTTCAGTATGCAATCTTCAGCAGCTCCCAAGCTCTGTGACACCACATGCATAATTGCAATCCGGTAGACGTCCGGCACACTCCTCCGCAGATGGTGAACTTTCATATGCTTGTCGGTAAAATATGCCTTCTCGAGTGAACAGATAACCCTTCTTTGCTGCGTGCTCTGAAACCACCGTGGCATACATATTCATTTTTAGGTGGATTTTTCGTGTTTTGTCTTCATATTTGCACGAAGGGCGTCCCTATAACAAAGGCGATTATGTTCAAATTCTTTGGACCCCAGGAAACACATCTTCCTCCATTCTCTGCGATCCCCTGCTGCACTATCCCAGGAACTCAGAGAAATTCCACAACGTTTCAGGTTGTCTTTTAGTTTATCTTTGTAACGAAGCAGGGGACGCCCTATTGGACGGCCAGAATTTGTCAGTTGCCGATAAAAAAGTTGCTTAGGAACTCTTGAGTCATCCATTCTTACAAGATGACCCGACCACCGCATTTGTATCCTGATCAAAAATGATTCAATACCAATACATCTCTCCAGTAATTCACTATTCGGAACACGATACAGCCATCTATCATTGCAAATAAAACGCAGGCATCTCATATGGAAGAAGCCAAACTGATTTATATGCTTGCTGTACAAGGTCCATGTTTCGGCACCATACAGAAGAGTAGGCAGAACAACAGATTTGTAGACTGCCACCTTTACTTTTAGAGACACATCGTGGCTGTTCCAGAGTATGTGTCGCAACCTTCTAAATGCCTCACTAGCTTTATTAATTCTACATTGGATGTCCTTTTCAAATTTAGCATCATCAGACACAACAGATCCAAGGTATGTAAAAAAGATACTGTTTTCAAAGCTTCGCCATCAGCATATACCACTGGTTGTGAAGAGGATGTAGCGTTTGGTTTTGTCTGGTGAATAATTTCAGTCTTTTTTATGCTAATTGTAAGACCGAAGGCCTTACATGCACCAGAAAAGCTATTGATGATGTTCTGCATGTCATCACGACTATGGGTGACAAGAGCACAGTCATCAGCATAAAGGAGGTCAAGAACAGTCTGCACAGAAGTCTTGGTTTTGGACTTGAATCGTTGCTGGTTAAATAATTCTTCACTTGATCGATACTCAACACCTATGCCTCCTGAGGTGTTCCTGAAAGCTGTCTCAAGTATCACCGAAAAGAAAAGAGCAAAAAGGATCGGAGCAAGGACACATCCTTGCTTAGTTCCATTTGACACTTCAAATGGTTCACTTTGTTCATAGCCAGATCGTACTGTCGCCACCATTCCCCAGTGAAAGGAGACAATCACATTCAACATTTGTCCGGAATACCAATCCTCCTCAAAACAGTCCACAGGGCATCTCTAGAGACGGTATCAAATGCCTTTGTGAGGTCAACGAATGTGACAGACAAGTCCTTATTCTGCTCCCTCGCTTTCTCCTGTAGTTGCCGAAGGCTGAAGATCATGTCCACAGTACCTCTTCCTGCCCTAAAACCACACTGGGTTTCTGAGAGCACAGTTTTACAGATTGAACCATTGAGTCTGTTTAGGATTACACGAGCTAGAATCTTACCAGCAACAGACAAAAGAGAAATTCCTCTATGGTTATAACACTCACACTTATTTCCTTTGTGCTTAAACAGGTGAATAACTGACGCGTCTTTGAACTGTTGTGGCACGGTATCAAGTTCCCATATTAATGAAAACAAGGCACTTAGTTTCCTGATTAACAGTTGGCCTCTACATTTGTATACTTCTGCAGGTATGCCATCATCATCTGGAGCCTTACTGTTTGAAGTTGCTTTACAGCCCATTCAATCTCCGACATGGATGGAGTATCAGCAAGCGCCGAGATGGTTGGCCTCTGAGGAATATCGTCAATCACTCCTCTATCCACTGTCGATTCTCTGTTGAAAACATTTGAAAAGTGTTCATCTCAGCGCTTAGTATTTTTTTCTTATCCGACGAAAATATTAGAGATGCCCCACTTAAAATGGGACCAAACACCCTCTTGAGGTTTCGGTAGAATGATTTAAAATCACACCTATCCGCCGCATCTTGTAAGGCTTCAGATTTCTGCTCCCACCAGTTTTGTTTCATTTTCCGGACCGAGATTGTGCCAAGCTTTTGGCAATTCTGAAAGCCTTGTGTTTCACTGAAGAATTTTTGTCAGTAATCCATACTTGATGGGTTTGATGCATGTTATTGAGCACTGGGACGATAGTTGGATCATTTTCATCAAACCAATCGTGTTTTTTCCTTCGAACATATCCTAATGACTCTTTAGCAGAGTCATACACTGCAGTTTTAAACTCTCTCCAAGATGCCTCAATATCATTCCCACATACAACGGAGGACAGCTTTTCATCAGTAGCCGTTTGAAATGAGTGCATTATCTCCTTAACCTTCAACTTGCCTACATCAATTCTCTTGATGGAAGAATTACGTTGGTTTCGAACAGGGCGCTTGATTTTCATCCTGACTGTGGAGCAAATCAATATATGGTCTTACCAACATTCCCCGATGCTGTCAGATTTATATCTTGTCTATCAGAACAACGTACAATGACATAATCAATCAGATGATAATGGTTAGACCGGGGATGTTTCCAACTGGCTTCCTTGCAATTAGGCAGCTGAAACACTGTATTCGTGAGCAAAAGATCGAATTCACTGCAAAGAGACAATAAGAGAACACCATTTGAGTTGACTTTACGAATTCCATGTGAACCAATGACATTTCTCCAAAATTGTGTATCACTACCCACACGAGCATTGAAGTCACCCAAGACAAACAGCTTATCCTGTATAAGACCTTGTTGATTTGTTCGCGTAAAGAGGAGTAAAACCTCTCCTGTAGCTCATCAGATGAATTAAGTGTAGGTGCATAGCAACTCAAAAATGTGGCATATTTGTCCTTTCCTACTGCAATGCGCAAGGACATAAGTCTGTCATTTATACCAACGGGCAGAGACTCAGGATTTTTGGCAATATCATTCCTGGTAGCAAAACCAACACCAGATTCACGTTTGTCAGAACTTGTTTTTCTAATCCAATAAAAAATGTATCCACCTTCAACTTCCTCTGGCTGTCCTGTATCAGCAAACCTAGTTTCAGAAAGATCTGCAACAGAAATTCTATGATGCCTTAACACGCGTGCTATGATAGCGGTTTTTCGCTCAGGGTTCTTTTTGTTATCCTGGAGTGTTCTTACATTCCAAGTCGCAATGGACATATTCGTTCCGTGTATTTTGTTTCCATTCTTGATTTGGGTGCAAATATTGGATGCCCAGACATCTGCACCTAATAACAGGGACATAAGAAAGTAAACAATTTTTAGGTCACCTTTTATAGACCCCTCCCCATGAAGAGGAAAGCAGTGCCATCCTATAAAGGGCCGCTTTGTTATGAAAGAAGAACAGGAGTCACACAATTACTTGCGGGTGTTGTGAAAAACGGCCATCTACCTTCTACCACCTATGTGCAATGTTCATACTAGGAACTACCAGTGACATCCGTCACCTGTTCCCGTCACAATCCCATCATCGCCACAGGGTTTTATTAATTTATTATTAGTTTAAAAAAAAGCACATATCGATGTACCAAACCTTAGGCTTAAATGAGTGAAAATAATTCACTGAAAAACTGGCACTTTGATTTGTTTTAAGTGGTCATTGCTTGTGCTGAACAAAGCACACTCTCTCCATCGAATTAACATGGTCTGTACAGGTGTACACATGTGCCACACGTCAGATGATAAAACGATCGCAGGATTTTCTTGTAAGAGTGTTCCATCTCCTAGATCAGTTGTGAGCCAACACTAAAGGACCTGGTCACTCCTGGTAAGCTTAATGTGCAGCTGGGTACCATACAATAGCTATTTCTTGGTCCTTGACACTAACTGTTAGTTCAGTCTAGTGGACACATTGCTTAGCGATGCTGTACCAACACCGTCCCCTCACAAGGTTTGGCAGGCCTGCTGAGACCAGTACCCAGGGTATAGCTCTAGGAGCTAGCAAGTAAGAGATTTAGGAGATAGGTGAGGACCAGTTATCTCCGTCCACCCTATTGGGTGCAGCAGCCAGAGATTCAAAGGTACTACCTCTACCCAGAGCCCCCTATACCCTAGTTCAGTCTAGCGGACAGATTGCTTTGCGATGCTGTACCAACACCAATATATATATATATATATATATATATATATATATATATATATATATATATATATATATATATATATATAAAACTAGCATGGGCGCTCGGCGTTGCCAGGGTGTTTGGAAGTGTATGTTGAGCAAAAAAAAGTGGTAGTAGGAAGGCAGGCTCGAACCCGTATCACAAAGGAGGAAAAGAACGGGGTAAAACCTAACGTTTATGATGTTACGACCATCGCCAAACTGGAAGCGGTATTTTTTTTTAAATTAAGGCTAGACAATCTAAAGGAGAGGATATCTTTAAAAAATATCGGAGAAAAAAGTGACCCCCCCTGTAGAAAAGTTCTTAGTTGAAGGGGAAGATATTAATGTTTTTAGCCAATTTTTCGATATTTGTCGTATGAAAGATCGAACTTTAAAACGATACTGATCTTGGTAAAATCCGTCACCTCTATTGAAAGTTTAAGGCAGACATGCAAACAAACATACACACATATATTTATATATTGGTAACTAAAAATTTTCGATCCAAACTGATGAAAAAGCTTGTCCTATCTCTGAATACCCTTTATGTAAAATTTCAAATATTTAGACCAGAAATTGTCTGAGTAATTTGGAAGAGACCGCAGGGGTTAATTTTTTTAACTTTGACCCCTATCCTGACCCCTTAAAATTTATTGTTTTTGGCTCAAAATCAAGTTATTAAGTTAGATCCATGTCCAAGTAACCTATATCTAAAATTTCACGTACTACACCCAAAATTGTCGGAGGAGTTTGGTAGTGTTCTCAAAGGTCAAATCTTTGAACTTTGACCCCTTAATCGCGAAATTTCTGACCAAAAACCGATCACATCGATTTTCCCAAATTTCAGTAATCTGTATATCAAATTTCAAGCCTGTAGACTAAAAATTGACAGCGTTATTGCGTAGGGAATCTTTGTCGCCATTACCAAGGAACAAACCACAAGGCTACCGTCAACCACAACGGAATTTAAGTGAAAATACAAACATTTATAAATGGCATAAAGTAATACAAGAAGGGTCCACAATGATCGAGGGTCTAAATGCATGCAGGCCAAATGACCGACGTTTTTTTTTTTTTCAACAGAAAGTGTTTAACTGTTAATAAATTTACTTCTTCAAGAGGCGGAAATAATAATAATAATAATAATAATAATAATAATAATAATAATAATGATAATAATAATAATAATATATGTATACATATATATTTATACATATATATTTCTGTAGAAATATATTTTCTTAAGAAGCTCAATGTAATTACAGAGTAATATAGAAAATAAACGACAAAAAGTCATATTCCAAAATTCATGATGTTCACCATCTTATAATTTATTTCTTTAATTCAATTGACTTAGACAATTCTTGACAGTATCTGTTTTGTAGCGCAAAATCAATCACTTAATTATTATATCAATCAGTGAATCTATTATGCCCTTAACTCCTCAGAAGAAATAGCAACAATCAATCCGTCAAAGGAAATGAAGTGTGATTTGACATGATTAAAATCGGAAAATTGGAAGAGAAGCTGCAAATTATTTATATTTTTCCATTACGCCATATTGAATTTTTATAAAACAAAGTCATTAAACCCAACTATTCGTACTAACAATTTTAATTAATTTATGAATCTTCTACCAAAATGTTCTATTTAATAATTAGTAAATTTATTAATTCTAATTTTTGTATGCATGCTTATAAAAACAATATCAATAAGTTATAAACTATTATACATGTTTGTATATCTAAACTAAGCTAAATATGTATATATATGTATGTATGTATGAATGTAAGGATGTTCTCTCTGTGAAACGCATAGTTAAATGAAAATTTAAAATGTAAATTTAGTAAGTCAAATTCAACGCAGATTAAAAAAAATAAATGTTCAGACCCCTTCAGTTACATTTTGAACACCCCGTATAAACTAGATTGAATAAAAAGAAAGTATACAGAATTATATACGTAATGTTATAGTTGAATATTCTTAACTAACAACTCAGTTATTAATTATATCGCCGTGACAATGTGTACATGGTTTTCTTCCATCTTCGTTCCTTGTAGTTGTTATTGTTTTTGTTTGTATAATATTGTCTAGTATGAATGAAGTCTTAATCGTTAGTTACAACAATGTGTTTATCTGCAATATTGCTGGTGTTTATCTCCGACGCCAAGAAAAGCAAGGCTCACCGATTGCATTCAAAGTAAGAGAATGTTTGGCCACAAACACACTAAGGGGTAGCACAAAATCAACGTCCTCGCTTTGATTTCACATTCTGAAATTCTAGTTAATAGGTTAATGAGAGTGAATAATGGCTTATTGAAGGTACCGAAGTGTCTGCAAAGCTCCAGTCTCTGTCTCATCGCCGCAGTTTTGCATGTAATGTTTGCTGTATTGGTATTTCCATGTAATGTACTCTAATTAAATTAATATACCTGTATCTCTTAAACATGATAGACCCCACGCACTGGATTAGCAGCAAAATCCCACCCCTTCACTGTAGTGGTCCCTAGATGCTGGAAAACTTTCTATTCTAATAGCTTCATTTTTCTGACATCTTGCTTTTGGAATTCCCTCCCTGCTTCATTTCACCGATCGTACTAACATGCAGAAATATAAATGTAATGAGAACAAACATCTTCTTTCATAACTCTCCAATTAGGTTGCTTCCCTCCTCAACAAAAGAAAATGTCTGACTCCAGTCACGTTAATTTTGTATGCAATGATTTATGTTTGCTTATTTGTGGAAACGGTTTTTGATAGTTATCTGCTGACATTGGACTTTAAAAATTACTATGTTGTAGTCTGCAGAGAAGCAATACATCGGCAACATGTTCCAGAAACTGGAAGCACTTGCATAATAGCAATTTTCGCTTCGTATTTTGCTTTTGAGGAGATACAAATAAATCTAGTGTAATTATCCAACAAACGTCTGAGAATGCTACTAGCTATAACTCAGCGATAGACGGCTGTTGCGATAACTCAAAATGATGTTTCTACGTCTTGCGCTAAGTATTAGTTAAAGTGATCCAGTAGACCTGGCACAGACTTGCGCTTATAGACTATGTTGATTACCGTCACACCGTCTTCCCGTGCTCAGCGCCGAATAGTGACGACTGCTATATACCTCGCATATAGATCAACAGATATCATCGTCATCAAACCGCTGTGTGATATCTGTTTGTGTTTGCTGCATTGGTTGCGTGCGGCGAGGAGAAAAGGCCACACTTTCTAGGACTTGTAATAGTCGGGGAAAGTTCGCTTAATCAATACTGCAACTGCTATTTACACTGAACGTTGGTTTCTGCGAGTTCAGCTGTGATTGCAAAAGGCTCTCTTGACAACCGGATCAGGACTTCAATCGATTACAGCACACTTGTTCTTTTTATTACTGTTTTTATTTATTCATTTATTTTATTTTTAATTATTTTTTTTATCGTTGCTACGATTGTGAGAAGGCGGTCCAGAAGGGGTAATCCGAGGGATTACAAGTATCCTCAACGCTCAAACACATCCTCCTTTCTTGTATTCGTGTGTGCGTCTTTAGTTACTTACATTACTGCTACTACTACCATTATTATGACTGGACTTTTTAGCCGGTTAAAACGGGTAAAAGTTATATCCCGTTGATTCAGAATTAGTGTTTTACGTTAAACTGCTGTTTAAATACGGTTAAATTCCTGCTCATATTTTCATTAAATACTAATTCATATTAACCCCTAACATTGAAAAGATACCACAACACTTAGTTCGCTGCACATTCCCATAACAAAGGTCCATACAACATTTCAGTCAGATGGATTCAGTAGATTCCAAAAAAACTTAGTAAATGTGGTATTGTGGTGACTAATAGTCATTAATCTCTATTAATCCCTATTAATCCCTATTAATCTCCATTAATCCCTATTAATCTCTAACCGTGCATGGATTGGATGTCATAATATTAAATTCGCTGTATATTATCATAACAAAGATCCATAATAAATTTCAGCCAGATCTGCTATGTAATTTCCGAGAAAAAGTAGAACTCAAAGAATTATAATATATATCTTTTTTATCCACGTCCTTAGACATTTCACGCATATTATCATCGGTGATAAGAACCGGTGGTATTTCTTGGAGGCTGAGTGTCAACACGGCTCACTAGGTTTTCCGTACTCTCAATCTCTTGTGATAAACATTGTAAATGACTATGCGTTATAGCAACAGCCAGTTACCATTGATTTCTCGCTCGCAATGAACATTGGCCTTCCCTGAGATTTACTTCCAGTACACTCCGCATTCTTCCATTGTAGGTCTTGTTAGTGCTCTCCCTCTTCGAGTCTTTTATCATATCAGATCCCTCATGACTATCGCGTGTGTTATCTGCACAGCCTGTTACCATCGCCTTCTTTTCTAGGGAGTGGGGTTGTTTATTTTTGTTTTGAAATTAATGCAGTTTTGGTTGCTATAGATTCGTGCGTTTTTTTTTAATGTTTTTTGTTTGTTTATTAATTTTTTTTGCTTTATTTTATTATAACTGCCACGTGACTGATTAGCTATCTCCTTGTAGAAAACAACCCACTTGAGGGTGAAAGAATAATTGTTCTTAGCCAATTTTTCGACATTCATCGTCCGAGATATCGGCTTCAAAACGATACCGATCTCGTGAAAATCCGTCGCCTCTGTCGAAAGTTTTAAACATACATACATACATACATACATACATACATGATGATGATTACAACGTCATGTAAGACGAGTGCCACTCCCTCAGACATTTAAAATCCATGAGCCCAAATGTCTGAGGGAGTATCTATACAAATATGATGTTACAGAGTCTTAGCTTTGTACGAAAGCTAAGTCTCTCTCTTGGTTCAAAATGTTGAGATCCAGCAACAGGCAAGAGCAAGATAGCCAGCAACAAATTAAACTGCAGACCAGCTTAATGCGGGTACTGGTCTTCCGCTTTATGTTTTTTTTAAATCAGAGATTTTCTTCTCCTAGAAAGGTTGCCTTCACCACGGCTTATGGGAGCCCTCTCTACCCCAATACACATATACACACACACACAAATATACACGGTGCTAGTTGGCCGTTGACCCAGAAAATGAGTTCATTCGCCCTTTGGAAGGTCTTGTTTTTATCCTTCAGGGAGACTAGCCGCCCTCCTCACCAAACAAGTCTGGTGGGGGAACCAGTTTAGTCGCCGGAGAACCGACCATGAGGCAGGTAGTACTGGGTTACATGGTACCAGTAGCATATGACATGACCTGACATAACATGCATACATACATGCATACATACATACATACATTTAAACAGACAGGTGAGATTTATATTATAGACTAGCCTGGGTGCCTGGCGTTGCCCGAGTGTTTCGAGACGTGTGTGGTTAGCAAAAAAAAAAAAAATGCTGTAGTAGGCAGAAAAGAAAGTGGAAGTGTATGAATGGGTGGTAGTTGAGCAAAAAGAAAGAAAAAAAATTAGAAAAATTGCGAGCGCATAAAAAAAAGGTAGGAGTAGTAAGCAAGCTCAAACCCTTAACGCGTCGGATGAAAAAGGAGTGAAAAAATATAAACTGGCTTACCGATGTGCCTACCGTGTTTGTGACGTCACAGGCGGTCGAAATAGCGCCTTTTATGCGACGTCGTGAACGTGACGGTTGAATGACTTGCAAAAAATATCAGCGAAAAAATCGACACTCGCTGTGCAAATGTGCCCAGGATGAAGAAGTTAATGTTTTTGGCCTATTTTTCGATATTTGTCGTCCAAAGCTTTAAAACGATACTAATCTCATGAAAATCAGTTACCCCTGTCAAAACTTTTAGGCAGATATACAAACATACATACATACATACATACATTCATGCATACATACATGCATACATACATACATTTACACAGACCAGTGAGATTTATATTATAGACTAGTTGGGGTACTAGGCGTTGCCCAGATGTTTGGAGGTGTAAAAGAAAAAAAAGAAAAAAGCGTTAGTAGGGAGGAAAGCTTGAACCCGTGACGAACCCGAAGGCAGAAAATAAAATAAAAGAAAACATAACATCTTACTGCTACGCCATGAGGCCATAGGAAGTTAAAATCGTTCAAATTTAGCGATGTCAATCAAAAAGTTTGCTTACTAAGTGAATACGCAAATGCAGAAATAAACGTTGGCTGAAGGCCAGTTCAGCTCTCCGCAGTTTCATTGATTTTTTCCTCACGATGTTGGAGAAACCAAGCTCCCCCGAAAAGTTAATTATCTATTTGCCTCACCAATTAGGCACAAGGCTGTTTTTTTTAATGTGGAGAGAGAGAGAGGAAAGGGGACCAGCTCCCCTGAGAGAGAACTGGATAATGACAATTGGTATGAAGAGTTTCCCCTACATTTACCAAAATTGATTGCTACAAGAGCACTGGTCTGATATGTGGGGTTGCCCCTGCATATAATCTTCAGATCTTTGCCCCTGGGCGACGAAGGCCAGTCAGCTGATTTTATTAGATTCAATTTTGCTTTATTTATACGAAATAGACAAACAAACTCTGGAAACCAGTTTTTTAAAAACTCGCTTAAAATAAATGTAGAGACGACGACCGTTCGCAAATCGTAGATATTACAATCTAGGAGAGTGGTTCTAAACCTGGGTTAACATGGACCCTAGGGGCCCTTGGAATATTTCTGAGGGTCCACAGGCAAAACATAACAAAATTATCATAATTATTATAGTTGTTGTAGAATACTTTATTTGCATTAAATTAGTTTCCATGTAAAAATAAAGCTTAATTATATATTTCTTTGATTATTAAAACCTCAAAATTTATATTAGTGAAAAATAGAAGATTGTTTTATTACAAATAGTTATGAATGGGCCCACCAAGATAAAAAGAAGGGAAAAGGGGTCCATGAGTAAAAAGAGGTTGAGAACCACTGATCTAGTGAGTATATTAAAAGTTCTAAAATATAGTAAAAAAAAACCTTTGCTGGGCATAAAAAACGCGTATATGTGGTCCCGTGAACCAGGATTGTGACAGGTGGGACCCAGAGAACATATGGTTATATTATGGTGCCTTGACCAGGATGGCAACAAATGCAACCCAGAGAACATAGGGTTATATTATGGTGTCCTGACCAGGATGGCAGCAAATGCATCTCAGAGGACATAGGATTATATTATGGTGCCGTTAACACAGGATATTCCATTTCTATGAGAAAAGCGCGAACGAGTGACCACGAACATATTTTCTTTTGAGTGTCTGGAACTGTATTTCTTGAGGAATAAAAACATTAAAAAAAGAAAATAGCACAGAAAATGTTTAAAAATCGGGAGAAAAAGAACGATTGAAAAGAAAAATTGAAAAGAAAGATTGAAAGTGAACTTTGAGAGCATAGCTAAGACCTGCAGTCGAAACCAGCTCGTCACAACAAGTGCATAATGTGCAATATAACGTCGATACAGCTACAGAGAGAAGCAGACAGGAAGTAGACGAGAAGAGAGGTAAGGGCAGATTTTCGTTGGTTCCTATTGCTTCGCTCAATTTTTATTTTTAGGTGCATGTTGTCGGTGTGGGTTTCCTGATTATAGTCTCCCGTAACGAATGTTTTTTCTTAATATGCAAAATATTGTTGATTTGTTTTCTCCCGCCCTATGGGGAAAGTACTTACATGGTAGTCGAGAAATGTGTGTTTGTTTGAATCGTGTGCCTGAAGACAGTTGTGTCCACAAAAATGGATATGTACGGAGAAAGAGGAAATACAGAAAGAAGAAACGGGTTGATGTGTCGCTGTATAAGAACATACGCGCGCATATTGTCATTGATACAAACGAGAGAGATAGAGAGATAGAGAGAGAAATGGGAAAGAGAAAAAGAGCGAAAGGGAAAAGCAGGAAGCCCCAAGGCATAGCAAGACCAGCTTGAAGCAGGGGGGAATATATATATATATATATATATATATATATATATATATATATATATATATATATATATATATATATATATATATATATATATGCGCAGAGGTGTGAGTGAATTGAAGAGGCATAGCAGTAAGCAGATTTCAGTAGACATGAGAAAGAAAATGAACAAGAAATAAAGAAAATAGAATAGAACGACGGTCATATAATTGTTTAAAGAAATGCAACAAAACCTTTTGGTTAAAACGTCAAGCAGAGGTTCGCTAGTCACAAGTCGAGTAGAGTTCGTTGTTCACAACACGAGATACACGTCGACGTTCTCTATTCGCATCTCTTAAAACGCTCCTCCCACTCCTCCCAGCGACTCGCGTTTTATAATGTTTCGGGCTCAACCAATTTGCATATAACACACGAGACTGCTCGATATCTACGCGTGACCGAAGGCTTTAAAAGACAACAGCCGCCATCTTGGGCCTCTTTCTTTTTCTTTTTTCTTTTTTTTTTTTTTTGTCATTCAGCCTGCTGCCGAGACAGATTCTCGCCCGTTTCTGAGGTAGGTTCTCTCTATGTCTATTCTAAGAAAAAAAGACAGAAATGAATAGAGAAAAGAAATAAGAAAGAAAACGTGACAATTAATAGTTTTAAAACCGAATGAAATAAAATGCGATTTGTTTTCGTGAGTTCTGAGGTTTAGTTGAAACGTGATGTTTTTCATATATTTTTTCAAATCAGTATATTGCTGACTGACACGTTATATAGGTTGTCAAGAGATAGAGAGAAATAAGGAATTTCACAGAGTTCCTAGCCATTAGGGAACGGCATGGTCGGTGATGTCGCGTGTTGGCGGATCGAGATGCAAGGAAAATTGCGAAAGAAAAAAAAGATATTCACAAGAAAAGAGAAAAGAAAAAATAACGGAATAGAGAAAGGAAAGAGTAATCTCTAGAGAGGAAAACAGAATGATATCAAAAGTTAGGTGGCTGGAAATTATGGTTGATAAAAACCGTTGTGTTGTTAGAAATAAGAGATTTGGCTGGCTGGCATTGAAGAGAACACATTACCCCCGGGCCTTTGCCGAAGGGGCAGGAAACCCACATAAGAGAGAAGTTGAAATGCACTTGTTCCTAGCTGGGAAATTGTCTAAATGAACTTATACAACCTGCAGCACGAAGCCGTCCAGAACCCGAAGAACTTAGATTTCCTTGTACAAGTTTACCGTGAATATTTTTACATGATTATTTTTCTGCATAAGAAATGATCTCAGAGTTATTTTGGAATTGTTGACTTGGAACACGGTTTGTTACAGTACCGACACCAAATTGCAGCCGAGAAGAGCAACGTAGAAGCCATTCATCAGGGCACACACGAAGGATGAACTCAACCGCAGCATCTGACGACGAACGGCCAGCTAAAGATAAGAGTTGCCACATAAACTTAGGGTCGTGCACGTTTTGCATGCTTAGAGTATAATAACAGTATTTTCCAGTGACCAGTGAGAATCTGGTCACACTGGAAAGGTGCACCACTAGACAAAGCCA
>NC_136511.1:48113822-48126322 GCF_053919585.1 Euprymna scolopes | reverse complement strand
AGGCGATAACAAATTTCCCCATATTTCCAGACATTTTCACCTATTTCGATAAACTTTGCACATGTTTTTGCATTATCGCAACAGTCAATTGCCGTCGAGTTCTCGTTAGCAACGACCATTGACCTTCCCTTGAATTTATATGGCATAAGCATCCGCAGGGTCTTAGTACTCTTCACTCTCATCCAGTTGAGGTTTTGTAAGTGCTCTCCCTCCTCGGTGCTTCCATCCTCATTAACCCTTCATGTCAATTTTCTGCGGCATCACTTGATGTATTTTTTTTCTTTTGGCGGAGGAGTGAAGTCTAGTTTATAAATTTTTTTTACAGTTTCTGTTAATTTGTTTAATGTGGCGTTCCTGCCATTTTTTTTTTTTTACCTCTGTTCCCTTTTCCATGTGACTGTTTAGTGTTTTTCATTTATATGGCTTCTAGTGTTAAGACGATTAATCGTAAACAGAATCGGGAATCAGAAAAATCGAAACATTTGAGGGTATCGGAATCAGAAAAATTTGTACGGATTTTCCGATGCCAAAACGATTCTTTTAATTGTCTTTTTATTTGATTTTGTTTAAAGTAAAATTTTCCATTGCTCGAAATAATGATAAAATAATAAATATTGATTGATTTTAAACCACCAGTAAAGCTAAAATCGATAGCACGTCCCTCATATGTGTATTTTTACGTTTAGGAAAATATTTGCACGTTTAGCACGTGTGGTTTTACGGTAATCAGAGAAAATATACAACTTTATAGTTAAATATTTAGAGATTTATTTTTAAAAATCGGAATCGGTAATTGTATCGGAATCGGGAATTTAGTATGGAATCGGGAATTTAGTATGGAATCGGTAATTCTATCAGAATCGTGATAAAATATTTTAGTCGTCCCATCACTAATGGCTTCGTTTCTGTAGTGGAATATTTTCCTTAAGATTCAGCTGTTGTTAAAACAGATTCCAATTTTTTTCTAATCTTTTTTTCTCATTTTTTCTTTTCGAAATTATTATTAATGCTTTTGCAATCTCTATGATTATATAAAAGTCATTGCGTATGTGTGGACATATCTTTCCACATAGGTTCCGAAACGGCTGAGCCTATCTTTTGCAAATTTCACATAAAGGTAATTTCTATGTCTGGCAGTGTTCTTAGATATGTTTTGTACAGAAATTCACCCGATAAGTATCGAACATCGATACAAAAATAAATAAAACGATCTTTAAAATAGTCCTTCTTCTCTTATAGATAAAAATAATTTTTACAGGGGAGTATTTTATGTTACAGCGGTGCAACCTTGCCCGGTGTAACGTAAAATATTCCCCTATAAAAGTCTTCTTTTTATCTTTAAAAGAAGAAAGACTATTTTGAAGATCATCAAACCCAAATATCAGCTGACGTGATATTGTAAACAAACATACGGAATTTAATAAACGACATTATCATTATATATATATATATATATATATATATATATATATATATATATATATATATATTTATGTTCCATATTTTTTTCAGTTCTCTGTCAAGTTCCCTGTATTCTCGTTGTTTTCCGTCTATATTTTTTATTCTATTTCTATTACAAATGTGTGTTTAGTGTTTGCATTTTATTTGGATTGGTTTCCGCATGAATAATTTTCATATTATTATTATTATTATTATTATTATTATTATTATTATTATTATTATTATTATTATTATTCTCATATCTGCAGTGATTGCTCACCGAAAACAACCAGTGGTGTTCCCTGGAATCTGGGGAATAACGAGTCTCCCCATATTTAAAGTACTCTCTATATCTTTCGATTAGCCTTTCAAATGAATTTGCTTTATCGCAACAGCCGTCTGCCAATGACTTATGCCTGGCAATGACTATTGGTCATCATCGAAATTTGGGTGCGAGTAAGCCTCCCCAAGATCCCAGTTCTCTTCATCGATTCAGTGGAGATCTGGTTAGTGCTTTCCCTTTTCGCTCTTTCCATCCTCCTTGGCCCTTCCATTATCTGGTGTGATGCCCATCGATGATGACTCTACATTTTTGGGGGGAAGGAGGTAGTCAATTTACAATTTTACGGTTTCATATTTTCTCATATTTTTGTTTTACTTCTGTTAGTTTTTATATTTAACGAGTGTTGCTCTTGTGAATTAATTTCCCCATTCAATGTTCTCCTTAATATTTTAGTTTTTTTCAGCATAATCGTTCGTTGCATAGTTTTAGTCTTCCCCTCGATTCCAATTTCTCCTAACGTTTTTTTTTTTATTTTTCAAATTCCTTGTGACTGTTTCTAGTGCTCCTACAATTATTAGTATTATATTGATTTTCTTCAGCTTTTATATTTTTTTCTGTCATCTGGCGAATTCCGCATATTTGTTTCGTTTTTCTGTCGATTTGATTCTCACCATATGGCCTGCTGGGACGGCAAACTCCACAATTTGGCCATTTCTTTTCTTTCTTGTTAATCATTATGACTTCTGGTCTTTTTGCTTGGATAAGTGTGTCTGTTTGGATCTCAGAAGATTTAGTAGTTTTCATTTTCCTGTATTGGTTTGTGTTTGAACAATTAGTCCACATGTTCGAGATGTATATCGTCTGTGAAGCTCCCAGAGTATTGCCTTCCTCCTGCATTCGTGTCAGTATTCATAATCTAATTAGAATCTCAGTGATGTTAGAGATGAACATGGCGAGAGATTCCATCAGAAAATTTTGAGTAATAGAGAAAAGTTTTAAAATAAAATGAAACCCTGGCATGTTGTAAGACTATTGACAGAATATAAAATAAAGAGGAAATATTCAACACAAAGGGGTTCAGAGAACAAATGTTGTTGAAAGGGACTATTTTGTTTTTCATTCATAACAATAAAAATAAAATATGATTTCATTCATAACAATAATAATAAAATATGATTTCATTCATAACAATAATAATAAAATATGATTTCATTCATAACAATAAAAATAAAATATGATTACATTCATAACAATAAAAATAAAATATGATTACATTCATAACAATAAAAATAAAATATGATTTCATTCATAACAATAAAAATAAAATATGATTTCATTCATAACAATAAAAATAAAATATGATTTCATTCATAACAATAATAATAAAATATGATTTCATTCATAACAATAAAAATAAAATATGATTTCATTCATAACAATAATAATAAAATATGATTTCATTCATAACAATAATAATAAAATATGTTTTCATTCATAACAATAATAATAAAATATGTTTTCATTCATAACAATAATAATAAAATATGATTTCATTCATACAATAATAATAAAATATGATTTCATTCATAACAATAAAAATAAAATATGATTTCATTCATAACAATAATAATAAAATATGTTTTCATTCATAACAATAAAAATAAAATATGATTTCATTCATAACAATAAAAATAAAATATGATTTCATTCATAACAATAAAAATAAAATATGATTTCATTCATAACAATAATAATAAAATATGTTTTCATTCATGACAATAATAATAAAATATGATTTCATTCATAACAATAAAAATAAAATATGATTTCATTCATAACAATAAAAATAAAATATGATTTCATTCATAACAATAATAATAAAATATGTTTTCATTCATAACAATAAAAATAAAATATGATTTCATTCATAACAATAAAAATAAAATATGATTTCATTCATAACAATAATAATAAAATATGATTTATACTACATAAAACCGATGCCTAATCAAGATTTTGTATCAGGGTATTTTTCTTACACAGAAATCGGTCCCTCGTGGCATAAACATTGTATTTAACCTGTTGCACATTGTTATTAAACATAAGAAAGTGAAATTTGTTACACGGTGTAAATAGACCTAAGAACCTGAAATTTCGTGCGCAGTGTTATTAGAAAGGCAAATTTTGCTAGGCAAGACTGCACCCCTAAAGGAGGTGGAGCTTGCTTAACGCCCCACTTTTCCGACGTTCTGTCACATAGTGCTGAGGTGGGCAGCATTTAAATACATATTCTTTTTAAATGGGTACAGTCTTCTTGCTGATTTGGTTGTTTTGGGACTGGGTAGGTAAAGTACCAGCTAAGAATCTGTTCTTGACAATCAGTCCAACGGGTGCGTGACCAGGAACTGGCTCAGTACCTGTTGGACTGATAAGGTACGCTGTCTGGATATCGCCCAAGAGGTTCACCCTTCTAGGCCTTGCAATCTGGCTATTGGATGGAGTAAGTTTATTGTTTGCTATCTGTGGCGCCTGGGGCGCCTCTACCGGAAAATGCCGACAGGGATGTTCAGGCAATTTCTGCTAGGCAAGAGTGTCCCTCATTTAGGAGAGCTTACTTGACACCCCACTTTCCCGACCTTGTGTCACATAATGCTCAGGTGGGCAGTATTTAAATACACGGTGAGTCATTTGGTCTATACGGGATATTATTAGTTGCTCACTAATCAAACTCTGGGGGAAAAATTGTCCTACACGCGAAGCATCTAATACACTTTGAAGCTTGTTAGTGCTGTTTTTATCTTCTTTTTTTCATTTTACAAAGGAATCACCACATATCAAGGCCCAGAGGCCACTCAAGGATAAGGATTAATGAGCATACGATAGTCAACGTAGTAATTGTTAACAGTGGAATTGTAGTAAATTGGGTTAGGTAAGCGGGTAGATCCTCAAGAACTTGTTCACGTTGGACATAAAGACGACCATAGTGTAGTCAGTTGGAAAGCAAGAAAACGGAAAGGAAGTTACACAGGCGTGCAGTTATAAACAAGAAGCTTTTTTTATGGAATCTACGTTAAGGTTTAAGCACAGATAATGAGTGGGGGAAATTAATGATAGTGGTTGCAGATAGACGAGTGTTTTTCGTGAAAGTCAGGCCAAAGGGGGCATAGATTGAAGCTTAGACGAGCACTTGCCATTAAAATAACGATAAAAGAGAAACAGGCTCGAAACGTCTCTTCTATGGGAAAGAGGTTGCAGGAAAGAGGAAAGGGCAGCCCCACCCAGTAGACTTCAAAGTCTATTTTGAATTCTGTCAAGGCAGGAAACTTTTTATGCAGTAAGCAAACAAATAAACAGAGTCTATGTATTATTATGAGCTGCCCTGTCTTCGCTGAGCACCAATAATAAAGGCGTTTCCTTATTGGACCAAAAGAATGCTCTATTCTTTTATAGTTATCCAAACAATAGAACGCATCAAGTGTTATTTTCTCGTCCATGTTTCCATTCGTTTAAGCATGTCAGACTCATTGTCGAAAATCAAACGTATTTACACATCACAAAGAAGCAGACTATTATTCTTAAGCCTAATTCATAAAAGAGCAAACACTGTTTAGTTATTTATTCTGCATCTATACCAAATCGTTACGGCATGAGATCACGCTAAACGTGAAGTTACCTCGCGAGGTAAATAGGGAGATGCGCTGGAACATCCAAGTGATGTCTTGAGACTAGTTCCTATAATAGTTACGATGGGGCGTTCAAACAGTAATACCTCCTATGTTTTATTCAACCCGAATGGATCAGAGGAGATTACAAATTTCAATGACCTGAAAGTCTCATCTCTCTGTTGCAGATATTGACGGCGTGCGACTCTAAGAAAGCAACAACTGCCATAAACGTACGTTAGAAGCAGAGATTCGTCATTGAAAAAAAAAACTTAAAGAGATCAACATTCATCGGCGCCTTTTGAGCGCTTAAGAAGCCCTCGTAGTTGACGTCAGCATAGTTAGGAGATGGGTTCGTTGATTTCAGAATGGTGACAGAGATGTGAGTGACAAAGCTAGGTCCGGACGCCGATGCACAGCTACCACCCCATTGCTGGGCAAAGTGCATTGAGAATAGTGGTACGCACGTAGAAAAATAAAATCTGGAACACAAAATGGTCGCTCATTTTTTTTAAATTATGCTACTGACTGCAGCCTAACCACAGTGACGTCACCCGATAAAGAGATGCAATCTCCGGTTAATAAGCATGCAGCCTCCCAATATCGCCACGGACCAAATTAGCCACAAAAAGCTGCAAGCAGATTTAACAGTCCTGCCCACGTCCCAAACAACACATCCACGACCTTAGAAACGAAGCTTCTGATTCGTTCGTCATCAGATTTTGAAGTGGGGATGGCAGAAGATCGACAGAAAAACGAATGCCTATTAATGCTCCTTTTTTCACCAGAGCAAAACTCCAGGGTCTTAATATGGAGAATCTCAAAAGTGCTTGTTTTATTTCTTTGGGTCCTTAAACTCATTTTTCCACTAGAAGTCAGATGATCTGCCCGAGATGCATGATTTACGTCTGAACTGTTAACATGTGTGATACTATAAAGTGGACCTGAGTCACTAAGTGCTGAGAGGGTGGGGGCAATAGACAAAGGAGTAGGAAGTGTCTTACAATAATCAAAGGGATGGGAAATAGCAAACAATGAATCTGTAGGTATTTTTAAATCGAGACTTTTAGATTTGACAATGACAATAGAAACCTACAGAACAGATAAAACAGGGAAGGGCAGCTTCTGGTAGCCAGGGTGGAGGGGGGTTAAGATACTGACGCAGAGAAGACAGCTGGTAGCGACAACGGTTGGGCAGTTTTTAAAGCTGACTGCGAAACAGAGATAAAGACGAATTGCGACTGACAAACGAACGTAACATCGATAGAACAGGCAGGAGACATATACACTCACAAGTCTAGCCGTCAAAATATAGGTTAAACGTTGGTGTTTGTGTGTTTTCCTATTTCTTTTACTTTGTGAACCCACGTGTGTTCCCATCGACAGTCGCCAGCGAGAAAATGACGATCCGGCCATAAGAGGAATAGTCGAACGAAAAATTCACGACACACGATTTGGAGTCGACGATCTGTCAGGGGCCAAACACGAGTGGGCACACGTGCAGTTTCGGCAAATTCTGTGGCATTCTGATCCCCGGGAACTTCAGGTTGATGATCGACATTCTTGTCCTTTTGGCCAAGATCAAAGTGTAGTATCTGTTCTTCAGATGCGGCACTTCCATTTTTCGTTCTCTTTCAGTGGAGGAGAAATCCTTCACGACTAAGAAATCTTTATTTTTGTACCTTTTCTCCACGTTTAAAAATGACCCTGGTGTCTAACTCTGTCCTGTGGGGAGGCATTGTAAATAGGTACAATCTTTGATTTTGGAAGTAGAGATACCAGCGGATTGACGTTTTAAAACAATACTGCTTGCGTGCTGAGAGACCTCCTGGCTCGTAAATCTGCCTGCGCTACAGGAAACTCACTGTTTCAATCGTGTACTGACTGGAAATTATTATGTATTCGCTGCATACGGACATGTTTATGTTAGTGAGAGCCCTTGTTAATGAGTTGTACCCTGCCTTAAAACGTAAATACAGATGGAGAAGGTAGACTAGTGGTGACCCATGTTACCGTTACTGATAGTAAGTTTTCGATCATCGCGGTTTATGCATCAAGCATAACTCAGAAAACAGTTTCCATTTTTCGATGGTTGGATATCTTTCGCGCAGGTTCGGAGCGATAAATCTTAATCGGTGATTGGAATTCGATCCCTAATTTTCAGGGAGAAAGCATAGGCGGAGTTAGAAGTATTGATAGGTCTTATTTGAGTAGGTATAACCTAGTGGGCTTGTGCAATCTTTCTGACGGATTCAACTTCGATCACTCGAAACAAGAGATGTGAATGTCGATTTCTAGTACACCTTCTTTGGTTAGTACTTACTTGGACAAGATGTTTCCACTGGTTAGGGATTTCGTACCATAAATTAATAATGTTCCGTTTGAATTTAGCAAATAGACTTAAGTTAGCCGGATATTAGAAGCTAAATACCTTCAGACTGAAGGTACGTGAATTCCGGGAAAACTAATAACCCTTATTCAGTGACATCTTGTGATAACTGTTCCTAGGCGTAAGTCGTACGTTAATTAAATATCTAAAAATAGGCTTATTGTTTTTCAATATAGCCAGCGCCTAGAGCGTAAAACCAATTAGTAAATAAGTTTGCCTGGATGGTGACTCGGAGGATTTCCTAACTATAGCATAAGTTTAAAATGGAGACGTGAAACGTTTGGTTAACGAGCGATATGAGGATCAAGTAGTAAGTGCTAAGTTAGTTGGAGTGTCTATGAGTCTTAAATATTGACAGTAAATAGCGTCACATCAAAAATCAGCTAGATACGTTCTGCGCGTGAAAATCCTGGAAAACACACCATCATATCAACATTGGAAATATTGGAGGAATTACAGAAGCATTTCGTGGATGGCTTCATCCAACTGTCCAGATGTTGCTTCCATGAATTTGACAGATATTTGGCCGACTACGCACGCTTTGGGGTAGATCGAGCACATAGCTTCGATAGTCGGGTTACAGCGTAATCTTTGGAGTGCGTTGAAGCAGATCGGCTAAACAATTCGCCATATGAATTATGCTTGATGCAGTAACGCATCTTCGTTTATCTTCTGAAAGATATGTTTGATCAATTGGTTGGATCAGTAACCCATTCCTGGCCAACTTATCAAGTGAATAACCACATTACAGGAAAAAAGGTAGATGATTTTAATCTTATAACTCTGGTTACCATAAAGTTAAAGATTTTGGCAAATCGTTTAAATGTTCTTGTTTGTAAGTTGATTGAACTTGATCAAAACTATATTGTGAATGATCTATCGATTCAGACCAATTTGTATTTGATTTTTACAATAGGAAAACGACACTGAATCTGAGCTAGACAGTTTTGATCAATTCATAGCTTTTGATATCTCGATCATTGTATTCTGTGACCTGTTCTGGAAGCTGTCATATTTAATCCTGAGTTACAAAATGGATCACCATTTCATATCACCAGCTGACGACAGTGATGTGAGCTAACTGATGCGGTCGAGATCGTTCCTTGTTTTTCTATCAGTACGTCATTGTTTTCCGTTTCATCCCTGTTTAATGTTTTTGCGTTGTAAGCTTTCTTTCGTAAGTTAAGGGATAAGATGTCGAGACCAACCCTGACGGCATCACCATTTCTGGTAAAACGCAAGACATGATCAACTCACATGTGGATGGTGTCACTTTGTGCGTCATATTTTCAACAAATTACCATTGTGACTAGAGCAATCACGCAAAACGAAGTTTCTGCGTGAGCCCGAGTCAACATCATTAAATCCAATGGGCTAAATTTTGGTCTGCAGCCGAGATTTTTCAACTGGACTGATTGTCGGGTTCAGCTCCTTGGCGCAATGTCCAAATTGGGTCTCCACCTTGAAAGAAATTAGTCGGAAATACGATAGAGGGTCGAAGCGTCTATCTAGAGTTGACTTTGGGGAGGCTGGATTTATCTGCTTTGCCACTGAGCAAATTAGGCACAAGTCCGTTTTTTTAATGTGGAGAGGGGGAGGGAAAAGGGGACCAGCTCCCGAGAAGTGGGAAATGGGAGCTGGATAGTGAAAGCCTGATGGTATTTAGGGTTGCCCTTACATGGACCAGAAGATTGCCACAAGGGCAATGATCTTTGATTGCAGGGTATTTATTTGCTCCCCAGCGAGTAAATTAGGCACAAGGCCGATTTTTAATATGGAGAGTGAAGGGCAAATGGGGACCAGCTCCGCGGGGAGTAGGGGAGCTGGATAGTGACAATTGGTATGAAGGGGTTCCCCTACATTTACCAATAACTTATATGTGGGGTTGGTATTTATTTGCTCCCTCAGCGAGAAAATTAGGCACAAGGTCGATTTTTAATGTGAGGAGTGAAGGGGAAATGTGGACCAACTCCCTGGGAAGTAGGGGAGCTGGATAGTGACAATTGGTATGAAGGGTTGCCTCTACATTGACCAAGGTCTTAAATGTGGGGTTGGTATTTATTTGCTTCCCCACTGAGACAATTAGGTACAAGGCCGTTTTTTAATGTGGAGATAGAGGGAGGGGGAAGGGGACCAGCTCCCGATGGGTAAGAAATGGGAGCTGGATAGTGACAATTGGTATGAAGGGTTTCCCCTACATTGACCAAGGTCTTATATGTGTGGTTGTTATATATTTGCTCCCGCACCGAGCAAATTAGGCATAAGGCCGATTTTGAATGTGAGGAGTGAAGGGGAAATGTAGACCAACTCCCCGGGGAGTAGAGGAGCTGGATAGTGAGAATTGGTGTGAAGGGTTGCCTCTACATTGACCAAAGTCTTATATGTGGGGTTGCCCCCACATATGGTCTTTGCTTGCAGTATCTGCCGGAACAGTTGCGGAGGCTTGTCCCTTAAAAGTAGGACTGAGCCATGGGCTACTTACACCTTTCTTTTTATACGTTACCGATTGGCTGCCTGATGATCACTTGTCGGTTTTTATATGTCTGCCTTTTCTCGCTTTTCTTGCAAAGCACAACGTCTGTACGAGAGTGTTGGCTTGAAGATGTTTGACAAGAAAATGCAACTCTGAAGTTGCACTGTGAAAGAGGTGTCTGCGTGAAGCTTTGTAGTTGAGAACACTTTTCCAACCCGCATCCTGACCTCTTGGTTGTTAGTCGATATAAACAAAGGAATTAATAGCAGCTCACCGAATGTCGATCTGCAATCAGAATAGCCCCGATTCGGATCTACTGCAAAAGCGGTTCCGATAGTTAGAGAATAAGATCCATTTCCAATAGAGTTGGGAGCCAGGCCGGTGTGATCTCAATAATTCTGAGTTTTGTCTGACCTTGCGATTAGTCCGAAATATACTATCCGCCAATTGTAGGCTCTATAACCCTTTTTATTTTGTTTGCTTTGCGAGGCGATGAATAAACCGTGTAGCAAGCCTTCGTTGACAGGAATAATATTTTTAGTATGAGTAGTACCTTAATGAGATTACGATTCTCATTGTACCCGAGCAGTTGGTATTTTTTATCTATAATATGTTTTGTTTTGACTCAAGGATAAACGAGTATTGTTTATCACGATCCTAGCAGTAGTTACTTTGTACAATTACACACTATTACGTTTTTTTTTCTTTTGGAGATATGTTACAATAATAAACTAGACACAATAGACTACTCGGATAACAACATTCGACGCGTGTTGCCGAAATACAGATAATTTAATGCGTAGAGTTGTCAACATCAGATCTCTCAATCAACACATGTACTGGAAGGCGGCGCACATATGCTTGACACTGTATTTAGATTATGAATGCCAAAAATTAATTTTTGGAATAAACCACGTATTGATGTAAAATAAAATAATTCTAATTTAATGTTTTTCGCTTCTAAAAAATATCCTATATATACATATATGCAAATGAATTAGATACTTTCAAATGCATTATACCAATAGAAATGATACTTTTCAAAAGTGCTCAATACATAGGTAGAGACGGCCCAAGACGGATCGATCTAAGTTTCGTCAGGGGTTAAACAATTAAGCACTCTGGGTATGCTAGTCCTTGAGGTGATTGGGTTATTCCTTATAGAAATTATTTTTTATTCGTCATCCTTCTGAACGTAGGCTTAGCAATAACTCAACTAATAAAATCTATTTTAAAATTCAAGTAGCTTCCTCTCTTCTCTGTCTGTCTGCTTGTCTGCCCGTCTGTTTGTCTCTCATTCTTTCTCTCTCTCTCTCTCTCTCTCTCTCTCTCTCTATATATATATATATATATATATATATATATATATATATATATATATATATAAAGCATAGCTATCCTTATTTATATAAACATTATTGGCTACATATGGGCATACATGCTTCAGCTAGGATTATTTCTGAAATTCAACATGATCAGACTGCAATAATTGTAATACAAATCTTTGCTATTTTAAGAGGGAAAGAAAAAAAAAGGAAAAATAAGATAAACCTATGACAAAATATAGGGAAGAAAAATGGGAAGGGGAAGAGGGAATGTAAGCGATACCTTGGATTTCATCTCTCTCTCTCTCTCTCTCTCTCTGTATATATATATATATATATATATATATATATATATATATAATAAAAAATCCACTTATCTTTGTTTCCTTTTTTAAAATTAAATATGTTTTTAACTCTTTTTCAAGATGTCTTTTAACATGTTTTATTAATCATTTGTTCATATATATATATATATATATATATATATATATATATATATATATATATATATACAGGCGCCCGACAATATTTTTCGGACACTTTGAAAATAGTACTTTAAGGTGGTTACTAGTGCCAAAAACTTTTGAGATTGTAAGTACATAGTTGAAGAGTAAAAATCCACTACTAGTGTAAGCATTTTTCTTTTAGTTTGGCTTTGATAATTTTAGTTTTTTATGATTTTTATGAAAACTTGTGCGCGGCACTATTTTTCGGGCATGACAAACAATCGTATTTTATTAAGAGCTATGTTCATGTATATGTTGCTGTCTGCAAAATTTCTTCTTGTGCACTTAGCTGTAATTATTAGATTCAGTTATGTGTTCTATTCTACTGGCAAAACATTTAAGTTTAATGAGGTAAAATGCATTCAAAAGAAGTTGTTTGTTTGGCACGGAAGAAGCGGGAAGATGGCCTCAGCATCAGAAGG
>NC_136511.1:48068822-48098822 GCF_053919585.1 Euprymna scolopes | reverse complement strand
GTAAAAACTTTTTAAAGAAAATATTTAAAAGTGTTTCCCATCGAGACAAAAATGGCGGCGAATGACGTTTTTGGGATGAAAATTGAACATTTAGAATTCTATTAAAAATAGTAGAAAAAGTTTCATATTATTTTGCTTTTCATATTTTAAAATCCAGGCTATGATCTTTCTGGAAACAAATAGTTGTTACAGAATAAGTGATTTTATTAGATTTTAATCTGTTTTATATAAAAAAAACAACTTGGTTTTTCTCCCATTTTTTTGGCCGTGCCTATAAAAATAGTAATTTCTACACAGGCTAAAGCCATAATCGTGAAGGTCGGATTTCAAGAGAATATCGCGAAAGTTAACGACATACAATCTTCTTAGATGTAAAACAACATAAATAATTAAAAGATAACGTGAAAAAGTAAGGACAATAAACTCGTTGTAAACCATCTGATAAATCGAATGATACACGCATAGAATCGTACATGTTAGTAGGCGGGTGCTTGCTCGGTAAGATAACGATTTACAAAAATCGAGTTTGCGTTTGAGAATAATGCTGGCAATGTGTAGGCGTAGATAATTCACCAACGATTACGCACGCAAACACACATAAACACACATACATACATACATACATACATACATACATACATACATATATGTATATAGATCACTGTGAACTTAGTTTTATATTTATCTCCTCTTCTCTCCTATACCGGCTCTCCTACATTCCCCTCTCTTCCTCCATCTCTCTTTCTTTCTTTCTTTCTTTCTTTCTTTCTATCTATCTATCTATTTATATTTCTCCCTCTCTCTCCATCAATCTATTAACTTTCCATTCACTAATAAAGTTTCACGTTATTGCATTTCTATTGTATCTTTATTTTTATCTAATATTTTATATTATATATATATATTATATATATATATATATATTATTTTTTTTATACATTTCTACTTATATATTTTCTATACTTTTACACATTTCTTGAACTTTTCTCCATTACTTACTTTCTAATCAGCCTCTGTATATCTAAAGTATATTTTTTATTTCTCTATTTTTTTTTTTAATTTCTAGACTAATGTTTTCTAGTGGCCTGATAAGGCCACAGGGGAGACAAGTTACAACCAAAAAAAAAAAACTATAAGCATAATTCATTCCAACCTAGCAAAACGCATGATGGCTTGCCATGACACTATATATACAAATATAGGCATATTTTGGCATATTTTTTGGTTTAAAAATATAGGTATTTTTTTACCAATTGTCATAAAATTTTAACCAGAGATTAGTATTATTATCACCAAAAAGTTTGCAAATTTTCATGTAGTTTCGTCCCATATGACCAAAAATATGAGAATTTCAAACTGCAATTTAGCTACGAGTATATATATATATATATATATATATATATATATATATATATATATATATATATATATATATATATATATATATATATATATATATATATATATATATGCTTACCAATTTTCATATGTAGGTAGATGAGCCTCTCCGTGATTTTTTTGATATATAGTAAGATATCAGTCTACAGTTTTTAATTTTATTTACATAACTTAATCTAGGGTATGTTTTTCACAAGGTCTTATTTTAGTTATGAAAAATGATGTTACTCAAATGTCCACCATTTTCATTTTCATACGCTTGTGCTCTCTGCAGGGCATTGTCCAGCACATCATTTAATGTTTCAGGGCTTATGGGCCTAATTTCCTCCTCTATATTGTTTTTAAGGGCATTTATTGTGACTGGCTTGTTTGCGTATACCCACTCTTTGAGGGAACCCCAAAGGAAGAAATCTGCACATGTGAGATCTGGCGAGCGGGGTGGCCAATTTACCTAACAGCCACGAGAAATTATTCGGGTTCCAAATATGTCCTAGAGCAGATTTAATGTTCCTCGTGCCGTATGCGCCGTTGCGCCGTCCTGCTGGAACCACATTGATCGAGAGACCCCAATTTGACTTGATCTCCTTCTTACTGATGTGGATGGATCTATTCTCTGACGATTTTCATCACTTCTTTCAGTACGGGGTCTACCAGATTAAGGGAGGTCACATACAAACCCTTGCTCATGAAATCGAGCCACCATAGCTTTTATTGCATTGGGAGTAAGGGAATTTCTTGTGTTGAAGTTTCGTCGAAATTCTCTTTGAGTTTCTGATATTGACTCATTCAACCGAAAATACGACTCTACAATAAACTCCGACTCTTTGGTAGTGTAACGACTCATGATGACCTTGGAAGGGTTACTCTAGATGATCTGAAAAAATAAAAGAAAAATATTAAAATTAAGAAAGTTATGAATTTTTTTAACCATCAACTTCTTATATATATATATATATATATATATATATATATATATATATATTATATATATATATGTCTGTGTGTCTCTGTGTCTGTGTCTGTCTATATATATATATATATATATATATATATATATATATATAGATAGATAGATAGATCACTATTTTTGGCGAAATGTCGGCGGCTATTGATCTGAATTCCACAAATAAAGGCTCGCTGTAAAGCTAATGCCCTGGATATAACATTTGCTCTTAAGGTCGCACATTAAGGGGATCATCCATTACCGAGAGTCTATTTTTGGCACTTTTGCACAACTATAAAATGCTTTAATCATAGTCATTTGTTTTCTTAGTTTTGAATATGAATTTCAAAATATCTGATATTTCCCAAAAACCTATGGCCTTGCCGCTATTGTTTCATATGATATGAAATAAAAGCAAGGGGAAGTTTGATTCTAAATATTTCTCATAGCTTATATCTCCCCGTAAATTTCATAGTGTATAAGTTTTTGATACTGGATATATTCATTATTGTATCCTATTTCCAAAAGAGAGGATATATAACGTATGTGAAATATTTGGAATGTTTGGAATCAAGTCTCCCCTTGCTGTTATTTCAGATCATTGGAACCATGGCAGCAAGTTTTAGTCTTCCCCTCCATAAAGGTCAGGGTTTTTGGCGTATATATATATATATATATATATATATATATATATATATATATATATATATATATATATATATATATATATATATGAATGATTGGTTTAAAATATAGGTTGTTTTTTTACCAATCGTCACAAAATTTGAACCAGAGAATACCATTAAAATCATAAAATAAAATTCATAGAACCTTTGATATGAGGATTATAATATTTAATTTGGCTGCGAGTATAATTATAAAATTCAAATGACCTTGTAACGGGTGTTTAACCCAACATCCGGTTTACGACTTCCGGTTGCGCATGCGTACATAAACAAATAATCAACGCGACAATAAAACGTATTGTTTTACTGTGTACGTTTTCAGCGTCCCAATTGTTTTTGTGTTTTTCGCATTTAAATTATCCAAATAAACAATTGCTAATACTTTGTTTCTTTTTACATTGTTCATTTCTGTATAACATTTAAGGTATTTTTACGCAATTTTCTTAGAAATAAATCTACTTTAACCCGTGGACAACCATAAGAGCATTTTACAACGGCGATATATTCACCGCCTTCATTTTTGTTTTTATTGATTCTCAATTTTTTAATACACCTTTTTTCTAAAAAAAAAAAAATCATTCATACATTTTCTTCTTCACTGTCAACATAAATAAATAACCCCGAAAATATGTTTTTTTTTAAATGGCGTTTTTTAAACTTGCATTACAAATACATAATCAACGCGGCAATAAAACGTATTGTTTTTACTGTGTACATTTTCAGTGTACCAATTGTTTTTTTTCGCGTTTAAATTAAAAGATGTATCAAAATTGGAATTTAACTTTAAGGATTAGGGTATTTGTTCAGTGCACATTTACCTATAAGTATGGCGAACCACTTTTAATTGAACGGTTGTAAGTTTTTTTTAATAAACAATTATAAAGAGAACGACTCATAGAAATATATCTATATTCTTTTTTCATTTTGATATACTTTCATAGAAATGTTTTTGTCATGCCACAAAAAAAAAACATTTGCTTTACGTCACAAGTGTCACGCTCATACATTAATTCCATAGCTAATGTAGCATACTGGCTCAACGGGCCACAGGTTCTCTAGTATATATATATATATATATATATGGAGAGATAGATGTATAGATAGATAGCTAGCTAGCTAGCTAGCTAGATAGATAGATAGATAGAAATACCATCTTTTCGGGCAATTTATGAGTTCGAAATCACAGCGACTAATGACCAGAATTTAATAAACAAAGGTTCGTTGGAAAGCGAATCAGCTGAACTATGTAGTAGTCTATGGGATATTCGCCATTTATATCTCACATAACATGGATCATTCATCATTGGACCCCAAATTGACGGAGGAGTTTGGTAGAATCTACAAAGGTCAGCTCTTCCAACTTTGACCTCTTGGCAGCCAAATTTTCGCCAAAAACTTATTAAATAGCTTGCTACATTTCTTAATACCCTGTATGTAAAATGCCAAATGGTTAGACCAAAAATTGGCTGAATAGTTTGTCAGAAACTGCAAAAGTAAAATCTTTTGAACTTTGCAGCTCATATTTGCGACCAACGCCCGATTAAAAAGATTACCCTATGTCGGAATACACTTTATGTAAAATTCCTAAAGTTTAAACCAAAAAGTGTCTGAGTAATTTGGTAGAGATCGCAGAGGTCAATTTTTTTTTTAAAACTTTGACCCCAATTTTGACCCTAAACATTGTTTTGGGCTCAAATGGAATTAAAATTTTTGATCCATGTTCAAGTAACCTGCATGTAAAATTTCAAGTGTTTAGACCCAAAATTGGCGGACGAGTTTGGTAGAGATTTCAAAGGTCAGATCGCTGAACTCTAACCTCTTACTAGACAAATTTCTGGTCGAAAACCGATTAAAAAGATTTTCTCAAATCTCAGTACCCATCTATGTCAAATCTTGAGCCTGTAGATTGAAAATTGACAGAGTAGTTTGGTAGGGAAATGTACACACACAAACAAATACACAACTAGACATTTTCACTTTTATAGATATGTAGATATAGTTGAATTCACTATTAATCTCAACGCCAAAATTATTTGCTATTGGTTTACTATTACTCTCAACTCCATACTTATTTACTAATAATTCACTATTAATCTCAACCCAAAATTATTTGCTATTAATTTACTATTTCTATCAACACCAGCCTTATTTACTACTTGCATTTCTGCAATTTATTATTTTGGTTGTAAATCAAAATAAAATTTTGGACGCATGTCCAAGTTACCTACATCTAAAATGCCAAATGTTTAGACCCCGAATTAACGGAGAAGTTTGATAGAATCTGCAAAGGTCAACTCTTTCAACTTGGACAATTTCGTAGACAAATTTTCTCCTCGAAACTTATACATATGCTTGCTGTTAGTCTGATTACTCGCTAGGTAAAATTTCAAAATTGGCTGAGTAGTTTGGTAGAGAACGCAAAAGTCAATTCTTTTGAACTTTTAACCATTGGCAGCTCAAATTTTCGACCCAAACTGATTAAAAAGCTTGCTCTAACATTTAGTTTTTCGGGCTCAAATCGAATTAAAAAATTTGATCCATGGCCAAGTAACTTACATTTAAAATTTAAAATTTTTAAACCCAAAATTGACGGAGGAGTTTGGTCGAGTTTCAAAGATCAAATCTTAAAACTTTGACGTCTTGAACAAATTTCTAGCCGAAAACTTTTTAACATAATTTTCCCAAATCTCAATACTCCTTATGTATGTAGCCCGAAAATTGACGGAGTAATTTGATAGGGAAATGTACACACACGGACAGACACACAGAGTTTCACATACACACGCATACACACACATACAAACATATATATATATATGTTACTATTTCATTTAATCACATGGATTAATATACGAAAGTATAATTTTTTTATGCGTAAATTTTAAGTATTTACTTCAACAGTGCTAAATATATAGGTAGAGCTATGTAGTAAGTTAAAATATATATATGGCAATTAAGCTACACAGAATATTCTTCGTTTCATCTATGCTAAGATTCGTCAGGCTTATTTACTTATTTATACATATATATATATATATATATATATATATATATATATATATATATATATATATACACTTGTGCCCGATATTATTCATACCCCTCCTTGAAAATTGAGTTTATTAGGTGTAACTTTGTAAGAATTTATTGTTTACGTCCATATTGATACATATTCTTAATAAACCTCTTCTGATCATTTTCGTCATTTTAAAATCTCGGGATACTTGTAATAAAAGAAATATACAGCTATTTATAAAATCTGCAATGTTCAAAAATAATCATACCCCCTTATTTTTTCAGTATTAATCGAGTTTCTGACTGTTTGTTTCCTGTTTGATTCTTATTTTGAATGCTTTTATACAACCTTTTATTAATTTCATTTCGTTTTTTGCATTTTTCAGAAATTAAAATTATATCAACTGAAAACCAATAAAAGAATAAAAATTATTAGAATGGGGAAGAAAAAAGAGCTTAGTAATGATCTTAGGACTAAAATTGTGAATTCACATAAGGATGGTTTAGGTTACAAGTCAATTTCCAAGAAATTTGAGGTCCCTACATCAACAGTACAGAGCATCATCAAAAAATTCCAGAGCCACCACACAACAAACAACTTGATTGGTAGAGGAAGGAAAAGGAAACTGTCTGCTAGAGCCACCAGGAACATTGTAAGAAGTGTTAATGCAAATCCAACCACCACTACTAAGGACATTTTAGAAAATCTGGAGTCTTCTGGCATAAAAATATCAAGGCAAACATTGCAAAGGACTCTGCATGAAAATGGTCTGAAAGGAAGAAGACCAAGAAGGACTCCATTGCACACCGGAAAACACCTTGCAGCATGTCTAAAGTTTGCTATGACCCATGTGAATTCTCCAGAGTCCGTTTTCTCAAGTATTTTGTGGACTGACGAAACAAAAATTGAATTGTTTGGCCATATGGATGCTTCTTACGTTTGGAGGAAGAAAGGAGAAGCTTACAACCCAAAGAACACCATACCCACGGTGAAACATGATGGTGGTAGCCTAATGTTTTTGGGCTCCTTTTCGGCTAGTGGTCCAGGTAGTTTGGTCAAGATAGATGGAACCATAAAGAAGGAACAATATTTGGAGATACTCCAGACAAACATTAGACAGGATGCGGAGAAGCTCCATTTAGGACCAAACTGGGTCCTTCAACAGGATAATGATCCAAAACATACGGCCAAAATAGTCAAGAAATGGTTTGAGGATAATCAAATTAATGTTTTGGAATGGCCTAGCCAGAGTCCCGACCTGAACCCTATCGAAAACCTCTGGCACATATTGAAAACTGAGGTTAAAAAACGGAAACCTAGAAATTTGAGGGATTTGGAGAACTACTGCATTGAAGAATGGTCAAAAATCAGTGTTGATGCTTGTAAAAACCTTGTTGATAAATATCCAAAACGGTTACAGGCAGTTATTAAGAATAAAGGGCATGCTATTGACTATTAGTAAGAGAGGTATGAATAATTTTGAACTAGTGCCATTATTGTTTTTCTTTGTATAATGTTTCGAACTTGCATAATTTATTTATTTGTTGAGTTTAAATTAAATGCTTATGCTTGATTTATTGTTTGAAATCCCTTTAATATTGTCTACCTTCTGGTTTGAGCAATATTCTTATAGAAATCTCAAAGATCCGAGGGGTATGAATAATATCGGGCACAAGTGTATATATCCAACATTTACTCCCGAGCTGGTCTAGCCATCAACATCAACAAAACAGAGGCACTTTACATATGTGAACACCGTCAGGAACCACCAATGTTCACAATCAACCAACAGCCACTGAAAAACACTCAAGAGTTTACTTTTCTTGGCTCAGTGCTCACTGACTCCTGTGACCTAACAAGTGAGGTCCAACGGCGCATTGGTCTGGCTGCTGCAGCCTTTGGTAGACTCTCGCACAGAGTTTTTATGAACCGTAACCTCACCAACCACCACCAAGGTTTCTGTCTATAGAGCAATCTGTCTCTCCATCCTCTTGTATGGCAGCGAGTCATGGGTTCCTTATAGACGCCACCTGAAAAAGCTAGAAGCATTTCATACCAACTGCTTACAGCGTATACTAGGTTTAAAATGGTGGCACAGGGTGCCACACAATGAGATACGCAGGCGCACTCAAATGGACCCACTTGAAATAATTCTAACTAATAGACAACTTAGGTGGCTTGGTCACACCATCTGGATGCCAGCAGAAAGGCTCCCACGCAAGGTCCTCTACGGGGAACTTGCAGAGGGCAGACGCAACCCTGGGGGTCCACGTAAACGTTTCAAGGACCATCTAAAAACATCATTGAAAAAGTGTGGCATAGAATCCAACGCCATCGAACATGCTGCTGCTGATCGGAGAAAATGGCGAAACATCTGCAAAGAGGGCTTGGAAACTTTCATCTCCACCTATAACGACCGAGCAGAGCGAAGAAGACGCCAAAGGCACGCGGCGCAGCGGGCAGACGCCATCTTCCCTTGTGCTGCCTGCGGCCGTGTATGCAATTCACGAATTGGACTCCACAGTCACCAGCGAGTCCACCAGGCGTAATCTATCTGGGACTGTTAGGCATGGTGCAACGTCATCGTCGTCAGCGACGGACTACTGAAGAAGGAGAAGGAGAATATATATATATATATATATATATATATATATATATATATATATATATATATATATATATATATACATGTATATGTATAAATATATATAATATTCGATTTATTTATTAAGTTTTGAATTTTATTTCGTAAAGAAAACTACCATAAGTTGCGGCAACAATTCTACTGTTTCACTGTATATATATATATATATATATATATATATATATATATATATATATATATATATATATATATATACACACACACACATATATATATATATATATATATATTTAAAGGGGGTTAGAACAGTAGTCTAAAGAGCAGAGTGTATTTTAATGTGATAGTAAAATTATTAATTTAATTAAAACACAGGAAAAGAACAGTGCCCGTTGTAACATCGTTTCCGAAACGATCGTACAAATTATTGACTTTGTTGTTGTTCCTTCTTATGAAACAGATTTTTAATTTTTAATTCTAATTTGAATTTTAAATTATCAGCGAAATTTGACATAATGAGTATTGAGATTTAAGAAAATCTTTTAAATCGGTTTTCGGCCATAAATTTGTCTGTCAAGGGGTCAAAGTTCAACGATTTAACTTTTGAAAACTCTACCAAATTCCTCTGCCAATTTTTGGTCTTAACATTTGAAATCTTAATGTAGGTTACTTGGACATGGATCAAACATTTTCATTTTATTTGAGCCTAAAACAATAAATGTTACGAGGTCAAAATTGAAGTTTAAGTTTTAAAAAAATCTACCTCTGCGGTCTCTAGCAAATTACTCAGTGGATTTCTCGTCTAAACATTTGAAATTATACTTAAAGCGTATTCAGAGATAGGGCAAGCTTTTTAATCGGTTTTGGTCGAAAATTTGAGCTGCCAAGGGTCAAAGTTCAAAAGATTTCCACTTCTCGGTGTCTAGCAAACTACTCATCCAATTTTGGGTCTAAACATTTGAAATCCATACATAACGGATATTCAGACATGCGGCAAGGATTTAATCCGTTTAATCCGAAAATTTGGCTGCCAAAAGGTCAAAGTTGAAAGAGTTGACCTTGGCAGATTCTACCAAATTCTTTTACCAATTTTTTGTCTATTTGAAATTTTACATGTAGCTAACTTGGACATAGGTAAACTTTTTATTCTGATTTGAAACCAAAATAGTAACTTAAGGAGTCAAAATGGTGGTCAAAATTAAAAAAAACAAAAAACTTGACCTCTGCGGTCTCTACGAAATTACTCAGACAAATTTTGGTTTAAACATTTGAAATCTGACTTAAAATGTATTCACACGTACTGCAAGTATGAACAGTACATAGGGCTCGAGCAAAGTCGAGCTGAACTGCTAATGTATATATATATATATATATATATATATATATATACTTGATTTAAAAGTTGGTATATAGGGTATTCAGACACGTGGAAAACTTTTAAATCTGTTTACATCTGGAAAAAAAGCGTTGCTAAGATGTCAAAATTGAAAAATTATTACTTATGGGCCATCGGATTTTCATTTGTCAACTGTTTCCCGAGGTTTTATAACACTGTTTAAATATATTGGTAAAATGTTCCATTGGTTATTGTCCTTGACTATTTGTCTTTAGGTTTTGAATTCGATATCAGTTTTTCTTTCTTTTTTTTTACCAACAAAAAGTGAACTGTTTAGATATAATACTCCCATGCACGTCTCAAGTGTTTCTGCTTTTTTTTAAATGTTATTTGTTTTATTAAGGAATTAAACGTTAATTTTAATACCGGCCACTGTCGGGTACATCTTCTAGTTCATGTACAAAAGTGCAAATGTGTGTGTGTATGAGTGTGTATATGTGTGTGTATGTGTGTGTATGTATGTGTGTGTACATGTGTGTACGTGGGTGTATGTGTATGTATGGGTGTGCATGTGTGTGTATGTGTGTATATGTGTGTATGTGTGTGTATGCATGTGTGTATGCGTGTATGCATGTGTATGTATGTGTGTGTATGTATGTATGAGTATATGTGTATGTGTGGATATGTTTGTATGTGTGCATGTGGGTGTGTATATCTGTGCGTGTGTGTAAGCGTGTGTGTGCGTGTGTGTATGTGTGCGTATGTTTGTGTGTGTATGTGTGTATGTGTATATGTGTGTGTATGTGTGTATGTATGTGTGTACATGTGTGTACGTGTGTGTATGTGTATGTGTATGTATGGGTGTGCATGTGTGTATGGGTGTATATGTGTGTGTATGTGTGTGTATGTATGTTTGTATGCGTGTATGCATGTGTATGTATGTGCGTGTATATGTGTGTATGTGTGTATGAGTATATGTGTGTGTGTATGTGTGGGCATGTGTGTATGCGTGTATGTGGGTGTGTATATCTGTGCGCGTGTGTATGCGTGTGTATGCGTGTGTGTATGTGTGTGTATGTGTGTGAATCTGTGTATGTGTGTGTATGTGTGTGAATCTGTGTATGTGTGTATGTGTATGGATGTGTGTGAATGTGTGTATGTGTGTATGTGTGTGTATGTGTGTGAGTGAGGACAACTGTCAACCTATACCTCAACGAATCTTGGATCTACAGACTTGAAATTTTGTATATGGGGTATTCAGACACGAAGAAAACTTTTTAATCAGCTTTCATCCGAAATAACGGGCTGCTACGCTGTCAAAATTAAAAAAAATTGGGTGTCATCGAATTTTTATGTGTTTTTCAACTGTTTCACGACTGCGCATGTGCGTTCAACAAACATGACAACTTCGTTATGTTAGGAATAAGATTTTTAAAATAACTTTTGTAAATGTCGCGTCAAGCTGGTGTAATGGTTATCGTATTAAACTCAATATCATTAGGTTTTGATTTTCAACCCAGCACGAGATTTTTTTTTTTACTTACAAGAAGTGAACCGTTTGCAAAAAAAACTTCAAACTCGTATGCAATGCTTCAGTGTCTGTATGAATTAAAATATAACATTCATGGTTATTTTACGGCCTTCTAGTACATTATCCTTTGAACAGAAAAAAGATAATACTTTGCCCAAGTTATTAAGTATTCTCTGAATTACTTTGTATATGTTTATATATGAACGTACAAATGGTTGAAGGTAACGTATATGGCATATATATAACTACTTAATTTACTCACATAAAATTAATATACGAAAGTATAGACTTATGCGTAAACTTTAAGTATTTCAAAAGTGCTGAATACGTAGATAGAGCTAGTTAGTAATTTATAAAATATATACGGCGATTAAGCCTCACTGATTATTCTGCGTTTCATCCACTCTAGGACTCTTCGGGCTTATCGTTTTTATATGCTCCTCTTCTATTCAGATATTAGTTAGCCAATCAGCTTTCTAGCATCCACCGCGCCCTTCCTATCAGCCAATGAGCATGCATTTATCGGACAAAGGCCTATTTGTCCTCTGGTTGACCTGTTCCTTTGTGTGTGCTCTATTTAGTTTCTTGATCTGTTTTAAAACTAGGTTAGTGTTTTTTTTGTTTTTTTTAATGTTAGCTTAAATATAAATATACATATATGTGTGTATACATATATGCACATGTATATATATATATACATATATATATATACATACATACATATATGTGTGATCGTTTATGTATATTCATGTTTATTTAATTTATGAAACGCGGAATATTCAGTGTAGCTTAATCGCCATATATATTTTATAAATTACGATATATATAGGTAGTTGCCTGTCTAGCCGCACTGATGAGCTGTGAAACAGCGAAACAGTACTGTATGTGGATGACTATATATATATATATATATATATATATAATCACTCGATATAGTTTAAGTTGTCCTTCGGGGGGGTGTATATATATATGTATATATATATATATATATATATATGTATATATATACATATATATATATACATAAATTACCTTCAACCACCTGTACATACATATATAAACATATACAAAGTAATTTAATGTTATAGAGCAAATAGAAAGAATGCTTAATAACTTCAGCAAGCATTATCTTTTTCTATTCAATGGATAATATACGTAGGTCACGCTCAATTACAGTTCTTCAACAGAATATCGAGCATCTCCCCGAGTGTTGCCGGAGTCCAGTAATCTCGCCCGAATTAGGAAGCCACTATATCGGGAGTTAGTGGTGGGAAACGCTGTTGATCCACTTGGGGAGCGGCTAGGACTTTGGGGGGAGGAGAACTGTTGAGTGGAATTTGGCTCCAGACCGAGAATATTTCAACATTTATTAGTTTTCTTAAACTTGGCGATTGGTTCGTAATTGGCCATGCCTTAATGACCAATTACACTTCAGAATTAGTTTTGATGACGTCTCTTTTTGTGCATACTGCAAAGAGGATGCAATTGAAACGGTTTATCACACGTTTTTCAATTACTCCAAGCGGTGTGAATTAGTGACAATTACGTGGCATGCCTGTGTTTAGAGTCCATAGTCTACAATGTGGCTCTGCCGTGGCACAGAGAGGAAGGAATTGTGTTTTTGGCGATCTTGGGCGTAAGAAGAACAAATACACACGCATAGAAATAGTGTGCAGGGGGCGCCACCGTCTCGTTACTAGCTAATATTGTATTTTAAACATCAACTCAAAATCAAAATCCAATGTGATAAATAAAAGTAGCCTCTTCCACTGTATAAACACAGATGGATATACACCGCTTGCTTATGTGCATTTACACAAAATAGGTTCGAGTACGTGTTTCGTCTCTAGATATGGCACACGTCGACTTTAGGTTTCGACTAAAGTGAATGACCCTCCCATTGGGGGTTCGATTACTTAGCTCGTAATAAGAATTTTTCATGTCCCTCGTCTTTATTTTAGGTGCTAGTAAACCGTCAGAATGTTCTTTCCCTTAACCTTATTTTATCCTCAACTTGTCCCATGGTACTTATCTTGGAGGTCACCACACATCCCCAAAAATCCCATTCCAATTTCTTTTGATCCTTACACGTTGCCCAGTTCCAGTAAGGAAATGGCTTTTTATGATTTTGGCGACAGCCGGAAAACAACGAGGATTTCAGATAGTAGATATCTTGAAAAGGGTCTGACTACCACAAACGTAATTAGCATTTTATTTGGTTCATTTAATTTTTTTATTACTTTTTTTGTCAGAAAACGGGGTGGGGGTTAAGATTCCCATCTCTTACATCACAACATTGAATATACCAAGAACAGTTTTAAGGTTATAACCAAAGATCTTGTAGTGCAATATAATTTTATTATATATATATATATATATATACTTGTTTATTGTTATATAAACATGCTCACATCCCGCTGCTACAAATAGCCACTTGTTTCAATCAAACAACAGATATCATCAGGCAGCGACTTGACTATTCAAAAGTTCAATGAATAAGTCAAGTCGCTGCCTGATGATATCTGTTGTTTTGATTGAAACAAGTGGCTATTTGTAGCAGCGGGATGTGAGCATGTTTATATAACAATAAACAAGTATTATCAGCTCTTTTTATTGAGCACTATCTAACAACCTCGTTGAATTCATTAGTCCATTACTTTTGAATATAAAAAACCCGAGTATATATATATATATATATATATATATATATATATATATATATATATATATATATATATATATATATACTAGCGGGGTTACCCGGCGTTGCCCGAGTGTTTGTTTCCGGGACGGGGGGGGTTAAAAAATGTTATGGTAGGTAAGTAGGAAGGATCAAACCCGGAGTCATGAGTAAAAGTAGGAAAATAAAGTGTGAAAAAAAAACAAAAACATCTGCAACGTTAACAGTTCGGCCACCAAGAAAAGTCCATTCCAGTTGTTTAGGAAAAAAAAAAACGACTACGGTAGGTCGGCGCGAACGTGAAAATATAATGTGAATTGTCCAGCACGCTAACCACTACGCCACAGAGCACTGCAGCTTAGTTTAGTGATTTTAAATAACTTTACATGAAAGAACTACGAAGCCAAACCGGTGTTCTCTTCTCAACTGTTCCTTGTGAACGATCCCTAAACGATGTTAAGTGGTGGCAGGGGGAGGAAGAATTTATAAGAGAGAAAATATTTTACCACTTCCATTGATCTTAAACGATTTTGGCCGTGACTTCTCAGCAGAAAAAGTATAGAAATCTAAGATTATCGAGGAATTTGAGAAATAATAAGCCTATAACACACCTCAGATATTGTTCTGCCGTTTGTGCATATTATATTTGCATGAAATATCTTGATTTTTAATTCTATTAAGGTCAAAATCAGACGAGAAAAATGAGTTCATTTTATTTATATAGAGAAGATATATACAAGATGGAACGATAAAATTGTCGCCCTAGAAAAAAAAAACGACGATTCCATTCCCGCTTGATAAAAACCGGTTTTATTTGCCTACTAGTTAGCCAGTTGTGTACAAGTGCCAAGAGCGATAAGAGCTTTTTATCATGTTTGAAAGTTACACAATGTTCAACGAGCAAGATCGGAGATGCGTCGCTGTACAACTGATGCTCTCTACCGATCCAAGTTATGACAACAGCATCATTGTCAGCACCCTCAAAATGCATCGCTGGATAGCCACAAGAGGGACGTGCCCAGGGTGATTAAAACAAAGTTTCCGGCAACGATTATGGTCTTTGGTGTGGTTTTGAGTGAGGGCCACATGGTGCCACGTCACATGGTCGGAGTCGCCTTAAAATCAACACCTAAGTGTACTTGGATGTGCTGAAGACTGTGGTGAATTCTTGGTACAATTAGATGGGGGCTGGCAGACCTTGGGTGTGGCAGCAGGTATCGGTGCCGGCCCATAAGTCCAAAGAAATCCAGCCTTAGCTTCAGAAGGAGTGCTACGATTTTTTACCTTTTTCTCACTATCCCTCCCTCCCCTGATCTGAACCTACTGGACTATTTCGTTTCGTCATGTGTCAAGAATATCACCAACATGACCTCTCACAAAACCAAAGGCAGCTTGATCACCGCCATTCGCCGGTGCTTGTGAAAAAAGTATGCTCCCAATTCTGGGCCCGTATCGAGGCTGTGATTGAAGCTGAGGGCGACTATATTAAATAGATGTCTGCTCTACTGCATAATCAAGTTACCTGAATAGATTTTATCAATAAAAGTTTTTAAATAAAGCTATAGTGGTTTTTCTTTAGGGCGACATCTTTATCGATCCACCCCGTATATATCTATCCATCTATTCTATCTATACTCCTATAAGATTTATAGCAATAACATATTAAATTTTCAAGTGTCTACGACAATTTTACATGCCTGTATAAAATAAGTCTGGAAACTTATTGAAGACATGTCGTATCTATTTCGTTGAATTTAAGCCAAACCATAATTTCTTGGACGAATAGTGGCGGCACATTCACGTGTGTACCATGGTTGGCTGTTGGAATTTCTTTGAGGCTAACAATTTCTCAATTATTTTAATCTGATGTGATACAGAGCACATTTAAAAAAAAAAAAAAGAATCAGAAAAATTTCCGATGTTATAATTTGAAGCTGGCCCAATCAGCCATCGATTATCGCCACGCTGTATAATGGCTTTAATTGACACAAATGATCGAAAAACTCCAGTGGCGTAAGAAAAATTGATTAGAACTGTTTAATAAAAACTTGTCAGAAAATATTAAAAACATCTACACATTTTCTGTTCGTATCGGTTGGCCGTGTAAGTGTAACAGCCCGGATGCACGTATCTTATTGCATGCGAAATGACGTCACTGGTAAAGAAAAAAAAGACTATAAAAAAGAATAAGAACGATCACGGGAGAGATGTGAATAACGTTTGAGATCATGAGAAAGACAGACGTAAATAACGTTCGAGATCTTATGAGGGAGGTGGACATCGTTCACGATCACGTGCGAGGCGTGAAGAAGGGTCGAGAAGACGATCACGTGAGTGACGTCAGAGATGTAACGAGAGAGTGAGGAAATAAATTCTGTTGCTACAAAGAACAAGCGAGTTGTAGTCATTTCCTATTGGTCGACTTGGACTTCTTTACGATCGGACTTCGACACAACGTGTAATGCTTCCTATACAACGTCACATAAGTTCGTAATCCGCCTGTATATCTTAAACAAGTTAAACATCGTGAAAAAAAATCAGTGTGTGAACTCACCATTCGACATTGTGAGCGTAAGCTCATCACAGACATTGATGCTAACAGAACTTTGAACAAACAACATATGGTAAATACTTCCAAAAATAGTAACTTTTTAATTGTGAAAATAGAAGGCAAAACTTACTGCCTTAAATAATATATTTTTAAAAAAGAATCAATACTGTGCACATATTTGGTAAAATTATGAAATCGAATATAGAAATGACTAACTGTAAAAATATAATGAATTATTTTAACAAAATTAAAAATTGTTAACCCATTTTAAGATAACTAACAAGTTTAACATACGGGATCCTCCTCCACGAGTGAAACATTTGCTTTCACCATGACTACTGTTTGTGCAAAATTAAAAAAAAAAATCGGTATGGTTATTGAGAAAAATGCGAACAAATGAACGAATAGATGGTTTGGTGCCAGTTTAACCCCTATAACGCCCTTTACAACGGCAACCAAAGTTATCCCGGAAAATCTGATCCGACAAAAAATTACTTTCTCCATTACTAATGTTTGTACAAAATTTCCTCCCCAAAACATCCAAATCGTGGTTATTGAGAAAATAACGAACGAACGAACGAACGGGAGTTAATTACTAGGTCCAATCCATCATTAGTAAAAAAAAATAATATTCTTTTACAAAACTTCGATTTTAGAAATGTACAAACTCAATCTGGAATGACCCATTGATTCTAAGTGCAATTCATATGTTTATGATATAAATTTGTGTCAACCCCTTCTGATCCCTTTGTGCTTTTGAAGAGACTATATAAGAATTAAATTCATAATGTCTCTGAAACGATCCTGCACAAATTTTAGTTTTTATTGTTTTGAATTCTTGAAACACATGTAAATGATCTTATTTCTGTTTACTTTTTATTTACTCTCTCTCTCTCTCTCTTCCTTTTTCTCTTTCTCTTTCTATTTCTCTCTCCCTATCTCTCTCCTCACTCACTCTCTCCCCCTCTCTCTCTCTCTCTCTCTCTATATATATATATATATATATATATATATATATATATATATATATAAGTTTGTTTTTGAAATATCGTTACTTTCAATGTATACCGTTTTCGTTTAACGGGTCTACATTGTTATGTTAAAAACAAGTCACCGTTAATTTTAGTTAAGCTCAATGTATCTATTTAATAGGGACAGAGCATATATAGTGTAAAATATTGTTGAAAATTCCAGGACTCACGTTTTCTTTTTATAACCTTCGTTTATTTCCTGAATTTTTTTTCCATTACAGCTGTTTCATTGATGAGTAGGCAATTTTACGATTCATGTTTCCATAAAAATATCCTGTCCCCATCAACTTCTTCAGGTGTATATCGATTAGATTTTTACAACAAAAGATGGAGGAAGTGAAGAGGCATGGCTTTGGAAATCTTTTTACCCAAATACGATGTTCAGCATGTTAAAAATATTACTTTTGTTGTAAAATTTTAATGAATATACATCTGAAGAAGTTGATGGTGACAGGATAATTGCCTCATCATCAATGAAAAAGCTGTAATGGACAAAATCCAGGAAATAAACGAAGGTTATAAAAATAAAACGTGAGTTTTTGAATTTTCAACTAAATTTTACACTAAATATTTATATATATACAGCCTTTGAGATTTGGAGAAAAAAAATCACTCGACCGGCGGTGAGGAGAAATTTACTCCACCCAAAATATTTTTACTCGTCCTACTTTATGGCTTTGTTTCAGTCAATAATAGTAAATAATTTTACAACAATGCAAGAAATTACCGTGTGTATAATCTAACAAGAAAATATTTGTTTAACTATTGTAAATCAACTATTTTATTACTACAAACATTTCAGTAAATATTCAACAAAACGTTAAAATACAACACCAGTTTCTTTATATAGCATCATTCATAGTATTGCTCCATATAAATAAGAATCATTTCTTCGGATGCTTGACGGAACGATGTGTTATTTTCCTCTTTCAAATGTTCGTCTTTACTTTTGTAAGCATGAAGTGTATGTAGTTGTAGGGCGAAGAATATTTTTTCAGAATGAATTTCAAAATCAGAGAGCTAAATGAACGCAACATTTTGACTACACGCCGAATGTGTAAATTTGACCTCTTGCTGACCTTAGCTGTACCACTCTTTTTTAAATACGATATTCCAACGGTCTCACAGCTAGAGATGAAAGAATTCACAAATGATGAGACATAGGTCATTCTAAGTCACCGCATATATGAGGGTCGTAAAATAAATAAGTTTTTCCCGTTTCTTTATTAAAAAAAATTGTATCGACTGGCGGGCGAGTGATTTATGATTTTTCGTCGCCCAAAGAAATTTTCAATCGACTGTGGCGACCGGTCGTGTAAAGTCTCAAAGGCTGTATATATATATATATATATATATATATATATATATATATATATATATATATGCTTAGAGAAAGTTTTCAAATGAGACAAGTTAATGGTACCGTCGGTTTCAAACCCGATAATTAGGACCGGTCCTAATTATCGGGTTCAAAATAGATGAGTATTGGCTGACGCGTGCTTGATATGACTATTCAAAACCGTCCTAATTATCGGTCTGAAACCGACGGTACCAATGACTTATATCATCTAAAATCTTTCTGTAAACAATATATATATATATATATATATATATATATATATACGCTTTTTCGGATTTCCTTGAAAAATTGAGCACTCTGCTGGATTTCCTTTTCCAAATAAACTAATCATATATATATATATATATATATATATATATATATATATATATATATATATATATATATATATATATATTATATATATATATATATATATATATATATATATATATATATATATATATATATATATATATATATACGAGGTTGGTTACAAAAGGAAAGGCTCCTATTGTTTAAACTCAACAAGTTAAAGAGCAATGAACACAAGAGTGTTACCATAAAAACAAGCAACGTTTTGTGAACCAGAATTAATTTTTCTACATAGTCACCTCTATTCTCAATACAATTTTGTAAGGAATTCAATGACGCATCTGTGTTTGTTATGCACATCCCTGACAGGCGTTGCACCCTCAATATCTGCAAAAGAGAGATGAAATTTACAGGTTAATTATGGTGTGCCATGTTCTTGGCTAGTTAAACTTTACACCAAAATTAAACAACAGGCGAATTAAAAACACCTGAGAAAATGATTGAAAAGAAAGGTATTTTACTGTATCTTTTTTTTTTAAAGATTTGATGAAGTGTTTATTTAAATAAAATTTAATAACAATTTTTAAAAAATAAAACTCGATTGCATTGTATAGACTTATTATCTGTCTATATATCTACAAAAGTGAGAATGTGTGTGTGTGCGTGTGTGTATGTGTGCGTGTAAGGACATTTCTCAACCTACACGCTCAACGAATTTTCAATTTACAGACACGTGGAAAACTTTTCATCAGTTTTCATCCAGAAAAAGAGCTGCTAAAGTGTCACAATTGGTACTTGATAGTTATCGGATTTGGCAACTGTTTCACGACTACGCATGCACATTCGTGAAACATGACAGCTTCTTTATGTTAAGAAAAAGTAGATTTGAAAACAATTTTTAAAGAACGTGTCAAGCTGGTCTAATGGTTATCGTGCTTGACTCACTATGTTTTAGGTCTGCTTTCGATCTCTGTTCGAATATCTTTTTTTTACTTATAAGTAGCGGACGGTTTAGAACAAAACATAATACTCGCATGCACATGTCTAAGTTTATTTGTGTGTGTGTGTGTGTGTGTGTGTGTGTGTGTGTGTGTGTCTGTTTTACATCAATTTTTTTAAAAGGAATTTAACGTTACGTTCATTAGCTACGGTATTTCTGTTTGTAATAAATAAGAAATCTGCACAAACTGAAATATAATATTTATTTCTATATTTTACGACAGGGCAACGCCGGGTGGCCGGCTAGTTTGTAATAATTCTTTTTTTAATATCAACAATGCGTTCTCAAACCAAAAAACTACTGATGCAATTAATTCCTTTTATTTTTAATTTCATTTTCATCTCAAACAAGGAACAGTGTCACTTTGATGTAGCGGGTTCCTATCGGAGACATAAGTTCTAGGGATACTGTGTAGTGAGTTGAGCAGCAAGATGTTTGTTCACATTACATTCGAACTTCTGTATGTCAGTACAGTTGAAAAAGCAGGAACTCGTAAGAAAATTCCAAAATTTAGCAGTATTGAGGAAGAAGCTATTAGAGTAGGAAGGCTTTCTTGCATATACAGATCCTACTTTGTAGGGAGAAATTTTGCCGCTTGTCGGGGGTATTCACGTCGAGGGGGTATAAGTGCTTGTAGTTCATCAGAGCATTCACCATTAAAATACATGTAGAACAGGTAGAGGTATGCAACATTACGTCAATCGGACAGAGGTTGAAGCATAGATAACAGTTCAGGACCTATCAGGTTGGCGACTGTCTTTTGAACCCTGTCCACGAGCGAGAGACTAGTAGCAGATGCACCAGACCAAATGTGACAACAATACTCCATACATGAGCGAATGGTGGCCTTGTAGGGATAGAAGATACTTTCAGACGTAAGTAGCTTTCTAGCACGGTAGAGAGAGCCCACCTTCTTCGCATCAGCCTTGCAAATGCTCTCAATGTAACTGTTACAACTCATATTCCCTGTGAACGTTAGTCTGATGAGTTTGAAAAAAGTACATTCAGGTAATGTATCTTTAGTTATAGTGATTGGTGGTTGAGAAGATTTCCTGTACTTATTGAAGGAAAACTATATATATATATATATATATATATATATATATATATATATATATATATATATTTAGTTATGTTATTTTTTAGGAGTGGTGTTTATTGTGGCCTGGTAAACCAACAGAAAACCTTCCTTAAAAAACTGGTTTCTTATAGCTTTTCATGTGTGTTGAATACGAATATCGCATTAAAATCTTCCGTAAATAAGTATTTTCCGTGTATTAAGTAAATAAATTGCGGGCGCTTGCTCGCACAACAATTGCTACCACCTATAACAAATTATTACATTGCTTACTGCCCGGAAAAATACTTATTTGCAGAAAATTCAAATGCGATATTCGTTTGTAGCACACCAGAAAACCTATAGACAGCAATTTTTTAAGGTAGATTTTGTGTTAATTTACCAGGCCACAATTACACCATAAACACCACCCCTACAAATGACGCCCCTCCCCTCCGCAAAAAAATGGTGGTCATTAAATTGGTGTTCGTTTTACGTTTAATCTATATATATAAAAGCGAAAATGTATGTATGTATGTGTGTTCGCTTTTTCTGTATGTCTACAAAAGGCTTTTTTGGCCGTCATTCTCGGTTGGCTCGCTCCTTCTTACAACTTTTTATATGCTGTCTTAATAATAATATCTACGACTAAGGAACTCGGGTCGAAGCTATCTTTAATTTACCCGACTTTTATAAGCTATTTTCGAGATATTTTTTGATCGCCGCGTAGCGGGGAAAACAGGAACTGGCTTCCAGCGAAAAACTAGGTCAAACATCACGCAACTTGACGTTGTCGCACTTGCTTATTTCGGTTTATAAACGTCAACTTAACACAACTATCGGTTCTTCTGTTCCCGTGGTCGAGATGGTTAGGTCGCAGGGTTTTTTTCCCCATTTCCTTTCCAACTCCGTGTCAAAGGTTCGGGGTTCAAGCCTACCTTTCTACTAAAACTTTTTTTTTCTTTTACACCTCCAAACACCCGGCCAATGTTGTTTTTTTAACAGGGTTGTTTTGACCTACCCCCACAACCACCAACACACACCTCCAAACATCCAGGTAACGCCAGGTACCTCCGCTAGTTGATTTAGAAAAGTGATTCCCCCCAAAATTTTAAATTTATAATTTTTTCATATGTGGGTAACTACACGTTTCCTGGAATTTTAAACATTATTTTCGTTTTCAGTACCTTCGTAAACTCATAATAGTGGTAATTTTAAAAGATTTTTTAGGGTGGAAACATACTGCACTTTTACCAATGTTTCAATCATAGTCATTTTTCTCCTAATTTTGCATATGAATTACAAAATATCTGATATTTCTCCAAAACCTTTAGCATTGATGGAGGGAAGACTAACACTTGCTGCTATAGTTTAAAATGATCTGAAATTACAGCAAGAGGAGACTTAATTCCAAGTAAATTTCACAGTGTGTAAATATTATTTGATACTGGAGATATTTATAATCGTACCCTATTTCCAAATGAGGGGAGGTATAACATGAGAAATATTTTGAATCAAGTTTCCCCTTGCTTTTATTTCAGCTCATTTGAAACCAAAGCAGCAAGTTCAAATTTACCCTTCATCAAGGTCAGAGGTTTGGAGGATATATATATATATATATATATATATATATATATATATATATATATATATATATATATATATATATATATATGTATATATATGTCGGTCTATAGTTTATTTAGGCGGAATTTTTCATTCAAGCAAATATTAAATGCAACGGATACATTTTGCATTATGCTTATTTTTGTAATTTTTCGATTTTTCGTATAATCTTTTTTATATCAAAATCAAAAATATTAATAAAAGTTCCATAACTGTTACTGTCATGAGCGCTTTCGATTCGTACACGAATCATCTCCAGGTGTTGAAGTAAAAGTGCGAAGGAGCGAAAATGAGAATTAAAAATGAAAACTAAAATATACTGTAAATAGCGTTAGGTGATGATAAGTTAAAATATATAGAGTCCGATTTGAAATTTATCCTTAGCCCTCAAAATCAAGAGAGATTCGGCCATTCACGTGATGATACCTGTTGATTTTGCGGTGGAAGTTTAGTTCTGTGGAGTTCTAGGAGGTTCAGACTCCCAGGCGTTGCCTTCTCTCTTTCAGAAGAGATTTGTTTCTTGCTAATCACCTGTGGCGCCTTCACCGGGGAATACCAACAGGGCTGCTCAGACACTTTTTGCAGATTAGAGTGCGCTTCCTCTTGGACGCTAACATCTTGATCACACTTTCCAACACTGATGTCACAGTTCTTGTAATGGGAAAGAACTAAATACCTTTGAACTGCAGTAAATCTGATTAAACCTCAGTCAGCGATGAACTAGTTTTTACAACAATGGCATAGACTCTGTTGACTTAAACGCCGAGAGAATCCCCACTCCAACTGCTGACTGAAAATCGCTTAAGCGTGCAAAGTAGTCGCGGGCTCCATCATTTAAATACTATGCAGATTGACGACTCACGTGCCGGGTAAATTTTTCATCGGTATTTGAGCGTGAGCATGACGTCACGGAATAAAAGACATATATAGGCATCAAGACCGAAGAAGAAAAAGAAGGAAAAAAAGAAAATTAAAACACGTGCGGATTCGAAATATACACTCGACAAGCACATGATGTCACCTCAGCTTCCGCTCTCTAAAAGCGAGCCGGCCGACCGTGGGTCTTAGGAAAGAATTACTGACAGCCCCAAAGCGGATTGGATTGTAACTCAAAACAAAGATCTGCTATATGACCCCTGGAAGGAAAAACGATTATTTTCTGTCGCGTTCAATACGAGTCGACGACTTGCGAGTGAAACCGAATGAAAAAGCAAACTTTTTTCTTTCACCTAAAAAAGTTCGTATTGGTTGATTTTAAAACTAATTACAACTTTACAAGAGAAACGTGCCCATTGGTAAGCTTTGGCGTTTTCTGTCAGCTTCATGGCATATCGACCATTTTAAGGTTCCTTAATATCGAAAGTTTCCATTTATACTAATGTCCCTGGACAATCTACGAATCCATATATCTTCTCTCCATTAGTGTACGGTTTAATACTTATTCCAAACGTCAAGTATCATTATTAGCTGACGCCCGGCGTTGTCTAAGCTTGAGCATGATATTTTGATTCATGGCGATTGCCTATTCATTATTATAGCATCAATATTGATTATCAATTATTATATATTACGAGGAATTATTTGAAACAACAATAATGATAATAATGTCGTTCATCAAATTCCGTCTTTGTTTGTTTAAAATATCGCGTCAGCTGATAATGAGGCTTGACGATCTTAAAAATAGTCTTTCTTCTCTTATAAATAAAAAAAAATGAAGAATTTTTACTGGGGAATATTTTACGTTACACCGGCCAAGGTTACACCGGTGTAACGTAAAATATTCTCCTGTAAAATTATTATTTTTATCTATATAAAAAGAAAGACTATTTGAAGATCGGATGTGTTTTTTAAAGATCGGATTTTCGATAGTTATCGGATGAATTTCTGTACAAAATATATCTAAGAATACTTCCAGGAATATAAATGAACTTTGTGTAAAATTTGTAAAGGCTAACACACACACACACACACACACACACGCACATACATACACACATATACACATACTCACACACATACACACACATACACACATGCACACCCACATACACACATACAGACACATACACACATACACATACATACACACACATACACACACATACACACACACACAAAGTTACTTTTACGTAATAGTAGAGATTACACATCAGAGAGCTTGCTATCTTCAATCAGAAAAGGTCCTGGATATGACCTTAAACTATATCCGATGGTGAGGCCCCAGCTTGCGGGCTTTGGAGAGTGAGGAGCCACCCTTTAATTGCCATTGCTCACAGGTCCACTCTGACCCGGAGTGGTAGTACCTGTTAGGGTCCCAACTATGGGTTAAATAGAAATCGACTTTAAAAAAAACAAACAAATATACTCTATTAAAAAATTATTCTTCAAAATCAATGGATTCGGGATTAAATAACCTGAACAGGGTTGATATGCCGTAAAACAAAAACAACCAACCAACCAATAACAGAGAGCATCCTATATATCTACAAAGCAACCGTTCATGCATGGACTATTGTTGTCACATTTGGGCTGGGACATCTATCACTAATCTCTTACTCTTTAACACGGTTCAAAACAGAGATTCAAAGCTAATAAGCTCCACACTATCCGCCAGTCTCCGACCTCTGTCCCATCGCCGTAATATTGAATCTCTGCATCTGTCTTAAAAGTACTTTAATGGAATGTGCTCTGATGATCTCATAGTATTTTTACCCCCTTCCCACCCTATATACAGCAAAATCCCTATCTTCCCTGTTGAGGTCCCTAGATGCTGGAAATCCTTCTGCTTCAATAGTTTCTTTCCTCGAACTGCTAAATTTTGGAAGTCCTTCCTATTTTCCTGATTCTCTGATTGTACGAACCCATCGACATTTAAATGTGATCTGAAAAGACATGTCGCCGCTCAACTCTCCACATTTCCATGTTAGACACGATTTCAAATCGTAGCTTCGTACGTTCCAAATAACAATATGTCTTGTTTGCGATGAAAAGGAATTAAATAAAAACACCTTTTCTTCACACTGGTCACAAGCATTTTTTCTCGATGTTAGGTTGAGATTGGGCAATCCTTGCGTTACTATAGATTTCTCGCGCAAGTGCGCTTGGAGACTTAAAAAATGATAACAATACCGAAACATTACGATTTATTTGATTCGCTATTTTATGCAGGAAATTGTAGCGCTGCCCATTTTTCTACGGCATTCGTTCGTAATCCGATCATTATATTATTTTGCACTCGACAAAACCGATTCCAGTGTCCACGAAAGTATCTATTACATTACTACATCAATCAATTGCTCTTAAAGAGTTGAAAAGGTCATTTGGAAGTTGTTTCCATGTGCGGGAGGATGAACGTCATGTATAAAAAAAATTAGTAATGTTGAGGCGAAATATTGATTCCTACATGCTATCTGTGTTGATTTCAGACAGTTCCCATATGCGTTCATATGCAATATGGTGGACATGGTTAAAATTACCTGCACTGATTCAGCGATGTGAAAATGCTGGGAAATCTGTTTAAGACACAATCAACGTGTTGGGCCCACATATTTCGATGTTATTCTCAAGATATGGCGTATGCTTAATATGGGGGTGTTCAGATGCCTTTCGTGTCATATAGCAGTTTAATGAAGACACCTCCAACTTAGGTTAGCACGTGTTATCAGGCAGGCTTTCTCGATTCTCTTGCATTTAAGGGAAGTAATGGTTGACCCAAATTATCTCAACTAACGATGCCAATAGATACGAGAGTAGAAAATGGGTCTTGGGTTTACTTTCGTTTCCCTTATGTTGTCCTTTAGTTCTTAGACTAGCCTGGGTGCCCGGCGTTGCCCGGGTGTTAAGAGGTGTATGATGAGCAAAAAAAAACTGTGGTAGTAAGCAGACAAGCTCGAACTCGTACCGCGAAGGAGAAAAAGAAAGTGAAAAAGAACGTGACGTCTTTGCCGTTGCATCTATCGCCAAACCGTAAGTGGCGAAGGTTTAAATTAAGGCTAGTCAGTCGAAAAGAGGGGAGGACTGTCGGAAATATCGGCGAAAAAAGCGACCCCTCCTTGTAGAAAAGTGACCAGTTGAGGGTGAGGGAATTAACAGTTTTGGCCAATTTTTCGATATTTGTCGTCCGAAGGGTTGAGCTTTAAAATGATACTGACTTCGTGAAAATCCGTCCTTTTTGTCAAAAATTTGGGCATAAATACATACATACATACACACATTTAAACAGACACATTTAAACAAACGATTTTTTTTTTGGAAAAAAGAAAGATTGCTTTGTTTCTATGAAAATATATATATGGTAATTAAGCTACACAGAACATTCCACCATATATATTTCATAAGTTACTACCTAGCTCAACGTATGTATCGAGCACTGTTGAAGCAAATATTGAAGATTTACGCATAAAATTATATCTTTGTATATTAATTTATGCGATTAAATGAGATATATATATATATATACATGTGTGTGTGCGTGTGTGTGTACATTTATTTATTTAATTATTTAGTTATTCTTAAGTCATTATGAAAACTTCAAGTATTTAGCTGCCAATTTACGGTCATTTTTCTTGCTTACGCCTAATGCTCGACACTGTATGTTTTTCGAACTGAATAAACGTTTTAAATTGAGTAAAACCACTAAAAATTTTCTCAGGTAGGTAGAAGAGTAAATTATCTTGCTTTTGATAACATTTATTTGTTATATATTTGTAAATTTTTGACAACTTTTTTGAATGTCTGTGGATTGTAAACCATACTCAACATGTGTTATTATATTTCTAATGGTACTCCGTCCTTTAGAATCAAAGAGACTTTTTAGACGGTAAAACTGGAAAATGTCATGACCTGTTGACTTAGAATGGGCGCTTTATGCCAAACTGAAAGTTGAGTAATTTTAAATTTGTACTCATTTAACATTAACGCATATTAATCCCCATTAATTCCTGACTGCGCCTCTAATGGATACCATGGTAATTAGTTCGCTCCACACCATCACTACAAAGGTCCATACAAAATTTCAGTTAGATCGGATTAGTAATTTCCGGAAAAAAACTAGAATAGATGTGTCATTACGATGACTAATCTCTATTAATTTTATTAACTCCTTACGGTGCATATAACAGATACCGTAAATACTTTGTTTGCTGTACCTTATCAAAACAAAGGTGCTTGCAAAATTTAAACAATGTCGATTCAGTTGTTTTCGACAAATTTCTAGAATATGAGGTATTGAGGTGACTAATCACCATTACTCCTTTTACAATGCATCGAACGGATACCATAATACTTAGTTCGCTGCATCTTATCATAACAGCTCATACAAAATTTTAAACAGATCAACACAGTAGTTTCCGAAATAACTTCTAGAGTATTATAATGTGGTGACTAATCCCTATTAATCTTTAATTGCATCGAACGGATACTATAATATTTAGTTCGTCGCACATCATCATAACAAACGGCATACATAATTTTAGTCAGATCAGCAAGTAGTTTCTGAAAAAAAGTTTAGCGGACAGACAAAGAGAAATATTGTATGGCATTATACTAGACCTGAAGACTCTTGACGGTCTTGTAGACAATCAGTGACCCATCAATAATCTCACGTGAAAAAGTCACCCAGGAGCTCTTCATCATATGCCATCATTAGGGCTAGGACAACAGCATATTCTTTTCGTTGTTTTGACTCTTGAGTATATATTCGTTAATATCTTATATATTTTTATATAGACTGGTGTGGTTCTCAGTTGATTTACTGTGTCGTACTGTGTTGGATATATACCCGAGAGTCAAAAGAATGAAAAGAATATTCTGTTGTCACAGCCCTAGTCATCATCCACTTTCCGTCCCACTCCGCTCATTTTACTCTGACGTCATCCGTTCTGAATCCATGCACTGTACATAGACTCAAAGATAAAAGCTTACAAGATCCACGGCGTAATAACGTTGGCACACCGGTTCCCGTTAGATCACCGAAGTTAAGCGACGTTGAGTCTGGCCAGTACTAAATTTTGGTAATGCCAGGTGCGGTATGTATGTGTGCGGAGCCTGGAGAGGGATAAGCGCCGCAGGCTATTCTTCGCAAAACACACGCCACCTGATATGATGCAGTGCCCCCCGATCCCGCAGGGTTAAAGGACACGTCTAATACCCACAAAGTCTCAGTCGTACGTAAATGTCTACGTCAATCTATATACGAAGAAGAGGTGTTTTTTTTTTGAACGAAGGTGTTTCAACTTCTATGGTCACTAGGTGATTCTAACGCAATATTGAGTCCTCATTAAATTTGTGCACGTTTATCAAGTAACATGTTTTTTATGGATTGGTTATTATATTGTTTCTTCTTCATCAATATATTCACAGCAAAGCATTCCATTGCAATGAATATCATTAAAACAATATGCCGTTAGCGATTTTGCTTGTCTTCAACGGATTTTAAGCACGTTCTTAAAACACGATTAATTAGTTCTCCTTATTTTTTAGCTATATTAAACTACATTATAGATATAAACCGAGATATATCTAGCAACAGATTTTGTAAAAGATCTTGTAAATATATATATATATATATATATATATATATATATATATATATATATATATATATATATATAAACCAGAGTCGACAGCATACAGAGTGGATGTACATTTCCACCCCTGAAAATTAGAGATGCTCTTAAAAAACCTTTGGGAGGAAATACAATCTACAGTTGAAAAATAACATTATTAATTAGGTAAATGAATTAAAAAAAATTATTATTATTATTATTATTATTATTATTTATTTATTTATTTATTTATTTATCTGCTTACAACGACTGTACAATTCCTGCGTTGACAAGCATTCAAAAAGACCGTACAGACGGTCGGGTTTCAATCCTGGCTTCAGGTA
>NC_136511.1:48051322-48066322 GCF_053919585.1 Euprymna scolopes | reverse complement strand
AAAGCTAAAAGGTAACTATCTCTATATATTTTTAAATCAAATTTATTATGTAAATTAAAAAAAAAAAAATTTCTACTCATTTCTATCTCTAACCTATACTAATTTTCTTATAAATTTTAAATCCAAACCTTTTATTCCAATTTTTCAGATTCATCTGCCTTACTTTTAATGCTAGGTTTATTTTTGGTGTCTTTTCAATTCAATAGAAATCCTCCTAAATTTGCTGATGAGGAGACCGTGCTTACCAAAAAAAACTATGTATAATTGTTCTACGTGACTTCATGTATACCACAAATAAAAAGCACGGATTTCCGAAACGATCGTACAGATAATTGACTTTGTTGTTGTTCCTTCTTATGAAACTGATTTTTAATTCAATTATATATATATATATATATATATATATATATATATATATATATATATATATATATATATATATGCGTTTTATTTTTTATTACCGTACCCTTCTGTTAAGTTACATTATTGTTTCAGCTACTCGGCCGTTTTTTTTGGCCGTCTGTAGCTTCCTCAGACTTTTACAGAAATGTAAACATTTCTACGGTAAGATACGGTAATAAAAAATATAGCGCATATTCGCTCTACAGAAGTATTGAGCACTTTCTTTAGTTTTTATTAATTACCATTTCCACTCAAAAATATTGCCCTCTCTTCAGCACTTGTTTTATTTGTTCTTCCCGGAAATGGCGACGATGCGTTGTTATTTACTAGCATGGATACTCGGCGATGCCCGGGTCGACATGAAGTTCCGTTTGGAACACACCTGCTATACTAAGGATATTAAGCATTTTCATCGTGGGCAACGTTGATACTCTCACAAAAATTTCAAAAATAAAAAAAAACGGATAAAAACATGTAAATGTAATCGCCCCCCCCCGACAAAAAAAAAAGAAGTACATGATAAACTCTCCATCAGATATTTTGGCAGAATGGATACAAAGCGAAGAAGCTATTCTCCAAATATTGAGCAATTTTTCGTGCTCGTGCTTGGACCCCATCACCGCCAAATAAAAAAAAAATAAATAAATGAATCAAAACAACTTTTTGTCAATAAAAATAACAGCGTGTTCCACAGCGACCGAAAAAAATAGCTGTGTAGGCCGACTCCAACCTGAAAAGCGATTAAAGGGAAAAGCTAATTTGCCTACTGTAGAAATAATAACGTTTTAAACGTTAACGCGTTTGAAAAGTTTTAGAACAAAATGGAATTCCTTTTATTGGCTTGTTTTTTTTTTTTTTTTTTTTTGATTTTGTTTTTTAATTTTTGTTTTGCTTTTTCACTGGCTTTTTTTTTTTTTCGTAAATAAAAGAAATTTTCGACTTTTTTCTTTTTCGGTTGAGGGGATTCAATTCTAGGAACGCTCAAAGATTCTGTATAGTCGTTTCAAGAATAATAAACTCCAACAAATGAGATTTTTTCGTTTATTCTTTAGTGCTATATATATATATATATATATATATATATATATATATATATATATATATATATATATATATATATATTAGTAAACGTACCCGTCGTTGACCGAGTTCAAAAACAGCCTACAGAAAATGGACTCTGATTTATGAAAGTATGATAGGTTATGAAAAGGAAGGGTTGTAAAGAGATAGCTCCGAATTTGGGGGTATCAAAACCAAAGCAAAATATGATGAAAGTAAATATAAAATAGATAAAGCCCATAATTTATTATACCATACATGTTTACACTGAAACACTTCTCACAATATTCTGTGTATCTATATTAAAAAAACCTTGTTAAACTTTGTGACACATTTCCATTCTATAGAGGTCGGGCGCGAACGAACACCCCATAATTTTATTATACCATATTTCTTCAAACTAAAACATAATTATCAAAGTATACGTACGCAGATACATATGAAAAGTCTTTATTAAAGTTTGTGCTGATTTCCATTCTATGGAGGCCAGGCGCGAACGAAGACCCTACTAATTTATTATACCATCCCTATTTAAGTTAAAACATACTTATCAAAGTATTCTTATATACATCTATATCAAAAACACTTGAAAACGTTTTTTTTTTAAATTTTTTAATTTTTTATTTTCATACTTTGTGGACCAGGTGTGTACGCAGATCTCACAATTTTAATGAATCATCATTATTCCAGATCAAACATACCTATTCCTGTGTCTCGATACATCTCTCATTATATGTGTTTCTTTTCAGTTTAACAATCATATTTAAGCGTATTTTACGACCGGGTAAAGCCGGGAACCCACCCCTCTCTCTCTCTCTCTCTCTCTCTCTCTCTCTATATATATATATATATATATATATATATATATATATATATGTGTGTGTGTGTGTGTGTGTGTGTGTGTGTGTGTGTGTATCGTTTAAGTAGCTTAGTGGGTTGGGCTGCCTTTTCAAATAATAATTTGATAAGTTTCCGTACTGCACGAGTGTCATAATCGAATCTGGTCTTCTTAGCGTGACGTTTACGTATCTTTTCCACGTCTCTCCTAAGTTGATTTACCAGTCATTATTTATAGGTTAACCAGCCAATCATAAGCTTATGAAGGCGAAAGACCCGGATGTACTCATATTCATTACATCCAATGGCAATCCAAACTTTAAACGGAACTTTTGTTTCTCAAATTTTCTACCCCGCCACATTATTTCTACACTCAAAAAAAGAAAAAAAAAAGAAAAAGAAAAAATGTACTGCCTTCTTTTACTCCGTCCTTTTACGAATACAAATTAGTTATTTACATACGCATATCAGTCTCAATACAAGGCTTTATGTATGACTAGTCATGCTAGTCAATATATATATATATATATATATATATATATATATATAAATTATATAACTCAAATGACATTGTAACGAGTGATGTAACCCACTTTCCGGTTTACGATATCCGGTTGCGCATGTGAGCATAAACATTAACCCATAACAACGTAAACAAATAAACACAGATCGCTTCTTTTGCAGATTTTGACCTGCGCACTGAAATATTAACGTTATTATTTCGAAATTATTATGTAACAAGGGAAGAATGGGGGTGTTTTGCAACTATTCTTTATTACAACTATACCGTCGAAATTTTCTTACTAAACTAAACAACTTTAACCCGTTGACAAACATAAGAACAATTGTAGTAAAGCCAAGACTACTACTACTACAACTGCTACTACTACTACTCTCTATCCGTCCTTTTTCCTTACTTCCTTCCTTCTTTTTTCTTTTGATTTTTACATTTCTCGATACAAAATAGTTGTGTGAGAACGGTGAATTTGTTGACACATTTTCTAATGTTTCAATATTAGTTTTATTTTATTTTATTTATTAATGTTTTATTTTTTTTGCTTCAGGTTTTATTAATTATTTTTTTTAGATGTTAAGTTTCTATAACTTGGTTGAAGGATGCCAATATGGGTTTTTCATTCTTATATTTCTCATCGGTATGTTCATGTGCATTTTTGCTGCTAAATGACTTTCGTCAGCGTTCGATTCGTAGGAAAATCATGTTTAATTTTCGACTTTTGAGCGATTATTCGGAAAAATAGGTAACTTTACACGAATAGAGAGGGTGTTTTTCATGTTTGAGCGATCCGTCCGTGATTTTTCATTTCAAATACTTTCATAACTATTTTCTTTATGTCACAAGTGTCACGCTCATACATGCATTCTATAGCTAATATAACATACTGACCCAACGGGTGACGAGTAGTCTAGTATATATATATATATATATATATATATATATATATATATATATATATATATATATATATATATATATATAGAGAGAGAGAGAGAGAGAGAGAGAGAGAGAGATGAAACTCAGTCTAAGTTTGTGCGTTTGATGTTTATGTATATCCTATGGAAAGAAAAAGTCAAGAATCTACAATAATGTAAATGCGCATTTTTATGTAAATTTTATCAGGGAAGACAATGGAAGTGGTAATTTGTGAAATAATAGAGGGTTATGTCCTGGAGAAATTAAGAATCGTAGAAATGCTAGATAGAAGCGGTAAGAATTAAGTTTTTGTTATTTCAATAATTACGGATAAAATAATGATTTATTTATCTAAACACAAAATGTCATTATTTTAAAAGAAATACAGAAGCAAAATTCGCCATTTTATTTATTTATTTATTGCTTTAGGAGGAACTGTTTTGTGCCCTAGCAAAAGGGCCATAAAGAAAGACACGAACAAGTTTTAGGTTGAAAAAATATATTGTACAAGAAAAAGATACAAAAGAAACGGTGTCAGTAATTCCCACTATTGGGCCAGCTCTTCTCTTGTAATGTTGTAATCCTTTGGTTGTGATCACAGCGTAATATCTATGTTAACTGTGGCAACAGGCAAAACATTATTATTTATTGATTGATTCGAGCGCTCTCGCGTCGCTGCATCGATTATTATCATTAGAAAAATAAAAATAATTAAATGTGAGTGACAGCTGAAATAAGAAATTCAATTAAGAAAATAAAGTTAAACAGAGTTTCTGGAGGAATTTTGTGTTTGCGTGAACAAATAACAAGATTCATATTTCCGACACGTGGTGATATGTAGATTTCAGTAGATTTTAATCACTTGGTAGCTGAACTCCGTGGGGGACAGGCGACTCAAGGAGGAGTTAGCCTCTTCCCATGACTCTCTCTCTCTCTCTCTCTTACTCTTTCTCTTTATATATATATATATATATATATATATATATATATATACATTATATATATATACATATATATATATATGTATATATATTTATTTAATAAAAACGCGAAAACTTTAAAATTATATCATTTAGTATAAGTGGCTTAATTAATTGTAGACGTATGTTTGAACTGCGTTGATATTACTCGTGGACGTATGTGAGATGATAAATATGTTAGTTGGATACATTCGCTGTCTTTTTTGACATGTTCATTTCTAACGCTTAGATTGTATTTTCTGTTTGTATTTGTAATAACGTGTCTCATTACTGAATTGTATAATTGTTCATAAATTGGGTGACACGCAGATCTTTTTCTTTTTCTTTTTCTATATACTGTCAACTTTTTAAGATTCCCCTCCTATTAATTCTTACTTTCTCTCTTTCTTTCTTTAACTATATCTCATCATTCTTTCTTTTCCCTTCTAGTTCTTATTCTCTTTATAATAACCATTTATATCTTTTTTTCTTTTTCTTCTCCATATTATATATATATTGTTTTCTCTCTATTTTCTTTCTCTATTTATTTTCTTTCTCTATTTATTTTTTTCTCTTCTTAATCACTCTCTCTCCATTATAATCTTTTAACTTTATTTAAATTGCCCCTCCCTCTTTACATCTTATAATTAAAGTTCTGTGTTTTAAGTTTTTTAACTCCAACTTTTAAAGAGTTCCTACCTAAAATAAAAATCCATTGAACTTTTGAATAGTCAAGTCGCTGCCTGATGATATCTGTTGTTTGGTTGAAACAAGTGGCTATTTGTAGCAGCGGGATATGAGCATGTTTATATAACAATAAACAAGTATTATCAGCTCTTTTTATTGAGCACTATCTAACAACCTCGTTGAATTCATTAGTCCATTACTTTTGAATAAAAAAACCCGAGTATATATATATATATATATATATATATATATATATATATATATATATATATATATATATATATATATATAAGAAGAAGAAGAAGAAGAAGAAGAAGAAGAACGGATTTGCAGAGTAAAGTTATTAACCGTATTTAAGGATGTCCGGTGTAGAAAAGGATAAAGATTTACTTTTCATTTTTAAACCATTGAAACGGACACAGCCTGCTTAACTTACCGGCAATTCTTTACTCTTTTCTACCCGGGACATCCGTAAATACGGTTAGTCACTTTTTTGCAACTTTAAACCCTGAATGAAACTTCCACATGAACTATTCACATATTTACACCGTATGTTTTTAAGTTTTGTGACTACAAATCATAAAACTTTAAGTTTCAACCTATGCAGCTACCAGCAAACACATAAAGATATCTCGCTAAAAATTTCCGCTGATAAGAAAAATACCATTCTTTGAAACTCCACGGATTAAGGAGCACACATCTTTGGACTATTCCACCGAACAAGTAAAACCGTTTGTATGTCGCCACTTTGCAAATCCGTTCTTATTATTTATTTTAAGCTCTACTATCTTCAGTCAATGTATTGAGCTTTTTTATTTGGTTGGGATTAAGATAGAAATAACTATATTTATATTTGATTGTGTAGTGTGCTTCTCTTTGATTAGGAAACTCCATTAGCCATTTTTGTATGCGCAAGCGCGCATATTGTTGCCATGATTAATATACTCACTATACAATAAGTAGCCATGAACAATACTGACCTAATGCGTCACGAGTAGTCTAGTATAATTATAAAACTATGTGGACCATCCTTACCTGCTTGCTAACAAGCTTGAATCTTGTCTTCGCCGATCGAGCTATTCCATCTTTTAAAAAGGGATAACAGGTGAATTTATAACAGGTGAATTTATATATATATATATATATATATATATATATATAAATTCACCTGTTATATATATATATATATATATATATATATATATATATATATATATATATATACTAGCAGTTCGGCCCGACCTTGCTCGGGCCCTATGTACTGTTCATAACTTTATGTGCAGATGTATATATATATTAAAAAGATTGACTCATGTCCAAGTAACCTACATCTAAAATTTCAAGTATTTCGATGCAAAATTGGCGATTGAGTTTGGTAGAGTCTGCAAAGGTCAACGCTTTCAACTCTGAACTCTTCGCAGCATAACTTTCGCCCAGCAACTGATAAAAAGCTTGCTGAATATCTGAATACTCTTTATATAAAATTTTAAATGTTCAGGCCCAAAATTGACTGAATAGTTTGCTAGAGACCGTAAAGGTCAAATCTTTTAAACTTTGACCCCATGGCATCCACATTTTCTGCCAAAAACTGATTAAAAAGCTTGCCTTATGTCTAAATACACTTTATGTAAATTTTTAAATGTTTAGACTAAAAATTGTCTGAGTAATTAGGTAGAGACCGTAGAGGTCAATTTTTTTTTTTTTAACTTTGACCCCAATTTTGACCCCCTTAAAATTTATTGTTTTGGGCTCAAATCGAATTTAAAAGTTTGGTCCATTTCCAAGTAACCTACACCTAAGATATCAAGTGTTTATACCCAAAACTGGCGGAGGAGTTTTCAAAAGTCAAATTGTTGAACTTTGACCCCCTTTGACAGCCAAATTTCTGACCGAAAACCGTTTTCTCAAATCTCAATAACCCTTATGTCAAATCTCGGGTTTGTAGACTTAAAATTGACAGAGTAGTTTGGTAGGGGAAGGTACACACAGACAGGCAATTTCATTTTTATGTATATCTGCAGCCTGACTAACAAATATTCGATACGCAATGATATGCAAGTTCTTCAAATTAAAACCCAATGGTATTTCTAACAGTCTGAGCTTTTATCCACGTCGTCATCGGCACGAAGGAAGAAATAAATTATTACTGTTTGCGTAAACAATACCAAATGTTTGTGTACGTATTTGATGTGTCGTTATGTATTAACGTTCGATTATTCCCTTGAGAAAAGAATCAGTAATTAACCGTATCAGACAAACAGCCATAATTGATTGCTAGAAAATAAAAGCGATTTATTGCGTGGGCGTCCACACACTCACGAGTAAGTGATCGCAAAAGCAGACTACAATGAAGGCGACGTGCTGAGGGAATATAAACCATTAGGGCACGGTAAAAATAATACATATAAAAATGGCATCGATAAAATGGCACAGATGAAATGCGACCGAAAAAATGGCGCTCGTAACAGTGAAACAGGTGTAAATCACACAAGTATTCTAAAACTGGTAAAAACAACAAATGTAAAAATTGGACATGTGAATAAATAGATGAAAATGCCACAAAAGTGGACTTGATCACACGAACGGCTCAGTTTAATGTGTTACTTAAAATATATAGTTTTTAAAAGTATATATATACATATATATATACTTTTAAAAACTATATATATATGTATGTGTGTGTATATGTATATATATATGTATATATATGTATATATACGTTATATATATATGTATGTATATATATATATATATATATATATATATATATGTTATAGCATTTATTTTTTACTTTCTTTTCACCCTAGCATTCACACTTAGCTAAATTGACGACTTTTGTAGGTTTTCTGGTATGCTGAAAACGAATATCACATTTAAATTTGGGAAAGACTAGTAGTTCTCTGGATATTAAGACCTTTATTATCCGATCCAACCAATTATGCTTTTACTGGATGGCTATGGTTATTTCCAAACTGAACAAGTACTAATGTGATACAAAACACCTCCTTCTTCGCACGTTAGAATGGCGAACGCCACTAACATTCATTAAGCAATACATTGGAAAACGTCTTGATATTCAGAAAACATTTTGTCTGCACCAAATTTAAATGTCATATTCCTTTTCAGCATACCGGAAACCTTTTAAAGTATAATGAATGAGTCTTTCACGAAAAACACCCGTCTAGATGAAACCACTGTCAGTAATTTTCCCCACTCTTTATTTGTGCCTAAATCAAAACATAGATTCCATGAACAAAGTTTTTTCTTAGAAGAGCACGCCTGTGGAATTCTTGTCCGTTTGCCTGACTACAACTTGGACGTCAAGTCCAACATAAACAAATTCCTGATGAATCGCCCCCTTATCAAATCTCCAATACTAACTATTAATGCGATACTGTCCCATTGATTACTGTACACGCAATAACCTTTATCCCCGAGTGGCTTCCGGGCCTTGATAAGTGGTGACCTCCATGTAAACAAAAGTGTTGAGGTGGAAAAAATATATCATATATATCTGTTTTATATGACTAACTGTTTCGTATTATTGAAGACATATATCATTAGCTATCCTCTCAAAAAATGAAATTATGCAGTTTTAGGTGATTACGTATGAACGCACAAAAAATTTGGGGAAAAAGTAACACAAAAGTAATTTATAATTTACAGTGGGTGATCAGGTTTACGTATAAATGTAACATTAAATGATCACCTACTTCCCGACCATACATTTGGGAGAGCGATTGGACGGTTACTAACAGGAATTAGGAATAACTGTCGGATTAAAGAACGTTTTTTAAAGGACTGCCTCCTAGGCGTAGGGTGAATTGTAGTGTTAAGTGAGGGTTGCTAACACCTGAGTGTGTCCTGTATCTTTATGAGCGTATACTTTGCCCATCTATGGGATAGTGTTGCCACATCTGGGCTGGTGCATTTACCACTTGTCTCTTCCTCTTGGATAAGGGTCGAAAAAGGGTCCGCAATCCAATGGGTCACACTTTGTCAACTAGGTTCCAACTCCTGTCTCATCGCTACAATGTTGCATTCCTGTGTCTATCGTACAAGCATTTTAATGGAATGTGCTCTGATGAACTCGTTTCTCTTGTACCCTCTCAACGTGCAAATCCCCGACAAACTTGCTTAGCAACAAAATCACACCCCTTCACTTATGAGGTCTTTCTACTCAAATAGCTTCTTCCCTAGAACAGCTAGACTTTGGAATTCTCTTCCGGCTGACTGCTTCCCAAACTGAACTGATATGCAGAAGTTCAAATGCAACATAAACCAGTATTTTGTTAATCATTCTTAGGCATGGTTCCAATTAGTAGCTCCTTCCGTCCAAGTAGTAATATGCCTTGTTTGGCGTGATGGTGAGTGAAAAAAGAATAAAGTCCTGTAAATTCCCATATGTTTTTAACGTTTGTTTTGACAATTAAGTAACGAATCAACTTTATAAGGATTTAATTCTTTTTTATTAAGCGATACATATTGGTTGCCTACATAACCCCGATGAGGCTGGTCAGTACCAGATAAGTGATCATTTTGGGAATGCTAGGCGCTGTATGTTTTGGAGACAACTCCTACATCTAGTATCACGCTTGGTAGTCTTAAGCCTGTCTTGCCATCAGGATCAAGTGTTTTTGGACGAGAGAGTGTAATACATGCAAAACGTCCCCCACACTTGAAACTCAGTCAAATGCAAGTCACAGCAAAAAGGAAAAGAGAGAGATAACAACTGTTTGTAGGCCTTTATGGTCTACCTTAGATGAGGAAATACATGTAAAGACAAATTGCCGAAAGAAATAATCGAACTTTTAGCAAGATGCGCAGTTATTTATCGATTTTTTTCTTTTTTAATATCGATTCTTTAGAGCATTTCCTATTTAATGATATATTAGCAATATTCAACTCGTTAAAAGAAAATTACTAATTTGTTTCTAAAAAATTTAAAAGTAGTGTTTATCGTAAAAATAATTTTAAAAATATATTTATTTTATTGTGCAAATCTGAAAACCATAATTATTAACACATTCAAATTTCACAATTCCAAACACAAAAGATGATAAATTAAACACATTCAAATTTCACAATTCAAAACACAAAAGATGATAAATTAAACACATTCAAATTTCACAATTCAAAACACAAAAGATGATAAATTAAACACATTCAAATTTCGCATCTCAAAACACAAAAGATGATAAATTAAACACATTCAACTTTCACAATTAAAACCACAAAAGATAATAAATTAAACACATTCAAATTTCACAATTCAACACGCAAAAGATGATAAATTAAACACATTCAAATTTCACAATTCAAAACACAAAAGATGAGAAATTAAACACATTAAAAATTCAGATTTGAAACCTGAATATCTGAAGGGTGCGCACTTTTTATCTACAATCCTGACCCTCCATATAATCCAATATATTTTTTTCAGTTTCGTCTGATAATTCGAGCATATTTGTTACCACAAATAAAGAAAGGGGTTTTGTAGGCAAAAAAATTTATATATATATATATATATAAATATATATATATATATAAATATCGATTATGAAAAAGTACACATATGTACAGGTCATACTCTACTTAATACTCGGTTAAAAGGATCTCGTATTGATTAGATAATTACTTGATTTTTTGAAGATTATTAAAGAGAGATTCTGTCAAAATATGCCTAGTCCCTTCTTCCGTTAGAGGCAATTTCCCCTTGCAATTTCGTAGATAACCTAAAAGGAAATACTTATTTATGTTCCGATAAAGATTACATTGACGTTATTTTTAAATAATTATAAAGCTTGTATCAGTGTTGTTTTTTATCGGCATACGATATTTTTTATTATTCTTAACTTTTGTTAAAAAGTATTTTATTATTGTGATATTCCCTATTGATTATCTTGGTTTATTTTTATCTTCCGTTATAAAAAATTATTTATGGTGGAATTCCACATGAATATAATACATTTTTCTATTATTCTGTTTATTGTGATATTCGCTAATGAATTATTCTATTATTTTGTTAATGGTGGTATTCCCTATTTTCATAATGAATTATTCTATTGTTTTATTTATGGTGGTATTCCCTATTTTCATAATGAATTATTCTATTGTTTTATTTATGGTGGTATTCTTTATTTTTATAATGAGCTATTCTATTGTTTTGTTTGTGGGGGTATTACTTTTTAATATAATTAACTATTTTATTGTCTTTTTTGTGGTATTCCCTATTTTTATAATGACCTTTTTCTAGTGTTTTGTTTTTGTTGTATTCCATTATTATAATAAATTATAACACTGTTTATTTTCCGGTGTTATTTCCTATGCTTTCATTGAACTATTCTATTGGTTTTTATGCTGGTACTCTATATTCTTATAATGAACTTTTCTATTCTTCTGTGGATTGTCACATTCCATATACTTATAATAAAGTATTCTATTGTTTGGTTTTTATGGTATTCCCTATTTTTATCATAAACTATTTTATGGGTTTTTTTTCATGGCGGTATTATGTACTCTATTAATAAACTATTTTTTCCTTATGATGGTGTTTCCCATACCTATAATAGACTGTTCTATTGTTTTTGGCTTTTTGTTTTAGTCCCTACTCATATAATAAACTATTGTATTGTTTTCTTTGGTCGGATTTTCTTATGTTTATAATTAATAATTGTATTGTTTTCTTTATGGTCGTAATTCCTTTTATATATGAACTACTCTATTGTTTTGTTCATGGTAGAATTCCTGATTTATGTTTTTCTATGATTGCATTCTTGGTTTATTGTTTTTATAGTAGTACTCCTTATGTGTTGTTTAGTTTATGGTAGTATTTTTTTATTTATTGTTTTATTTTAGTGGTATTCACTATACTTATAATGAACTATTTTAAAATTTATTTATGGTGCTATTTCCTATGCTAATTATGAACTATGCTAATATGTTGTTTATGGTGGTATTCGCTATGCTTGTAATTTACTATTGTTTTATATTTGGATGTACTCTATGCCTATTAGTCCTCGCGCGAAAGAGCAAGACATAAAATGTTTTAAATAATAATAATAATAATAATAATAATAATAATAATAATAATAATAATAGAATAACAATAACAAAGACTTTCGCTGGCGAGGACTACTATTGACCGTAACCAGTTATACACTCTTTTTGGATTTTCATCTCTATTTTTCTCGTTATCTACTTAATGAAACCTATATGAAATATGTTCCTTATTAAGTTGTAAAGATGTTCTATTCTGAAAGAAATTTAATAAAATTTAATCTAAAAACATTATTTTAAAGTTTTTCTTTAAAAAATAGATTTTCTCATTATTTAGACCTGTATTACAAAGAGGATGTTGCAAAAAAATGAGTTGTGGTGTGAGGAGAAATACAAACTGAAATAGAGAGAAGGAGAGTTTCAAAATATAATCTTTAAAAGATAAGATACAAGTTAGAAAAGCATTTCATCCAAGGCATGAAAATTGTTAAACAAAATTGTTTTACTATAGGCTTTAAAGATAAAGGTACAAGATTTAATTTGAAATTTATTTATCTTCAAAGTGCACTTTTATAAATTTTACAAAGTAAGGTATAAAAATTGATTTAAATTGAATCAAAAAATTACCTCGGATTTATTTTATGTAATGTACATTTTGGTGCACTTTAAAAATATTATCTTTCATCTAGCAATTAATGATATAGATATAAAATTATCAAGGATTTTTTTATGGTTATATTCTTCATACTTACAATAGTATGTTCAATTCTTCTGATAAAATGTATGTTATTAATGGCGGCATTTCCTATGTTTTTAATGAGCTATTCTATTTCAATTTTACAAAAATAGTACATGAAAAGTCAAATTAAAAATATGTCCATAGAATTGGAATAAAAAAAAAATATATATGTTAATTTAACCAAATGTTCGCGTAAAAATAGTGGAAAATTGATATGCATTTTATAAGGATAAAAGTTTGTTTTTTTCTCATTTTGTAGTGTCCAAGGTTTAGGTTAAGACGAACGGCTGGGAAAACAGTTTAGTGTTCCTATTTACTTGCTACCCTACGAAAGCAGAGTTAGACTCATTGGCGGTTTTTAATGTGGGGAAAATCCAGCTTCCCAAAAATGGACACCCTGGATATGAACAAAAATAAAGATTGTCTCAGTCATAAAAGACTTATCCTCCACTTAGCTAGAACAGAAAAAGTGAAGTTCAGTATCGGAACAGACTCTACACTATGATCTTGACCCGTAGTGTTCATGGTTAAAGCATACTTCTGCATTAATACAAAAGAATTATATTATGACGTGTTTTTTTTAAAAACATTTTTGTTGTCGTTTCCCTATCTTTTGTTAGATCTGGTTACACACTGACATAAGCATTCTTATGACAGTTTTCTAAGCCTTATTACTTCCGTACTGGATTCTGATAATTTATAAGCGGATGTTTTGTTTGTGACATCATCTCTAAAATATTTCCTTTCAAGATTAACAAACCTTCCCTTGCGTTTTTTTTTATAAAGTTTTTAATAACACTTTCTTTCTTTTACCTGACGAGCTTTGTCTACCTTTTGTATTGTAATCGCATCGAATATTAGAGGGAGGATAACAGGTTTTATAGCATGCTCAAGCGTGACCTAGAACTGTACAAAGCAAGGAACGCTCTTATAATTCAAATATACGTACCAGCTTATCAAAATATACACAGCACCTACGATTTCCGAATTGCATAAATTACGTTTTTATTCCCCCAACAAAAAGAGAATAGACCTGTAAATTCACCCTTGTCCGTTCGTCCGTTCGTCTGTCCGCACTTTACCCAATAACTACGCCTTGGAATTGTTTTGAAATTTTGCACAAACATTAAGCATGATATGAATAAAAAAAAGTAACGGAACAGATTTCCCGGGAAAACTCCGGTTACCCCCCCTATAGGGGCGCCGTTCGAGTTAAAATGGCTAAAATTGACACTTTTGTGCTCATTAAAAAAATTGATGCCTTGGATTTCTATAAAACTTTCTGAAAAGTTGCAACCATCTGATTTCTATATAATTTTGTTCGTCTATACTTATAACTCTTAGGTGTGCCCCAGAGGCTCTTTTAGGGCTAATAAAAACACTCCATTTTCGGGACTATTTTACCATATTTGTTCAAAATTTCCCGTGTATGTTTATTTAGCAGTTTTGCATGGTGCTGAACTCAAATTTAAATATGTTAAGGCCTTGGGGATTGGGGGGGGGGCTAAATGGGGGTGGGGCAAATGATGGATTTAGTCATTTCTTTTTTTGCATGGTGCAGAACTCAAATTAACATATGTTAAGGCCTAAAACTGCACTCTTTGTTCATTTTAACCAGGATTTGACGTCCCCTGGGGACTTTTGGGTCTGAATGGGGAGTGGGGGTAAATGCTGAATTTTTTTATGCCCTGTTAACTGTGCAATCACGGGGGACCATGCATACTTCACTTGTTCTCTTACAAGGTATATATTTATCAATTTCTCCCTAATATTGATCACTTTAATTCATAATGTACATTATTTTTAACTAGTTCTTTAATATCTTTAGTTAATAAAATAGGAGCTTTATCAGATCGGGAATGTGACTCGATTTTGAAGGAACACAA
>NC_136511.1:48038822-48048822 GCF_053919585.1 Euprymna scolopes | reverse complement strand
TTTTTTGTTAATAATATAAGGAAAATTCTTTATATATTTATTTAAATAAGTAATAGTTGTTTTGTATTTAAAGAAAATTGAGTTAATTTATTGTTTAACGATTGCGTCGTTAAGAGAGAGAGCAGCCATATTTGTAAAGGTTGATCGTGTTCGTTTATGTTATAAGATTGTAAACCGAAATATTCGGTTCGTCAGCTAATGAGGAATGAAGGATTGTTGGAAGGGAGGAATTGTTATTTTACAAATGTGGAAAAGAAAGTTAATCCTAAGTATTTGAGTTTATTATCCAATTACGAAGGGTGTAAGGTCAATATAGTAATAATGTGGTGATGATTGGGAGTGATGAGAGGGCTTTATAAATAAAGAGAAAAATACGAACGATTCCTCTAAAAATGTAGGTGATCGTGATGATTTTTTTCTTATGAAGTAAAGTAGGATTTTATTTTAACGAAAAAGTGTGTCTGTGAAGATGTTGTAAAGTTACATAACATGGTGTATAATAGTTGAGACATAAAAAGAATTGTATGCAGCATCTGTTGTTGCAAACCTACGGTAATTTGGTCAAGAGGGGAATTTCTGCAAGCAAAATATTATATAGAGATGTTCAAATGTGTGATTATGCGAATATTACATCCCTATTGCCAAATCACATTTAAAGTTATCATACCGAAATTGAATTTGGATACTGTTTGCTAATTGTTGTCTAATACAAACTTAAAAGTTGCTTTAAAGTCGGAGGTACTTGAATTTTCACGAAATGATTTAGCATTCTTCTTTACTTCAAATGAAATTAAATATAACTCAGTCCGAAGTGCAACAGGTCTATTCCAAAATTCTTAATGTTTGAAGTTGATTGGTTAGAATCCTTAGTGGCCATATACACATACCTAATTTATATATATTTAAAAAAATATATTCATTTTCAATTGGAAAACAGATGAATATCACAGGGAGGATATTCATTTTTATAACATAAATAGGTTAGATAAAGTAATTAAGAATAGGGAACTAGATCTAGTATTTGTAACATGTTTTTCCTAAGGGAGGTGGTGTTTTATCAACACTTCTGGGGAGTCATCATGTAATATACTGTTTTGTTTTTAAATCCTCGAAACAGTGTTTCATAATAAACAACTGATGATCCCCGAAAAAATACATTATTACTGGTACTATAGTGAATTCGAGAGAGTAAGTTGATGCAGTGATTGTAGGTGATTGAATGACCCACTGACTAAATAGTTTTCTAATCAATGATAATTTTTTTGTATAGTTTTAAAGGTTAAAAACTTCCCAGACTATATACATATATATATAGTAATTTATAAAATATATATGGCGATTAAGCTACACTGAATATTCTGCGTTTCATCCAACTATAGGATTCGTCAGGCTTATGCGCGAATTCTGTCGTTGCTTCTTGTTTTTATATATTTTTTGAGGATTTCTAGTCGGCCAATCAGCTTTCTAGTATCCACCGCGCCCCTTCCTACCAGCCAATGGGCATGTATTTTATCAAACAAAGGATCTGTTTTAGAACTAGGTTAGTGGTTTTAGGTGGCCGTTCTCCTTTTTTTATATACATATAAATATACCTATGTGCACACAACATTAATCGCCATATATATTTTATAAATTACTAACTAGCTCTACCTACGTACTGAGCACCTTTGAAGTAAATACTTAAAGTTTACGCATAAATCTATACTTTCGTATATTAAATTTATGTGAATAAATGAAGTAGTTATACATACATATATATATATATATATATATATATATATATAGTCTAAAGAAGCTTTGAGTAAAAAAAAAGTAAAAATTAAGAAAGCAGTATAAATGCCTGGAAAAACACAACTAAATTTTACCTATCGCAGACTTAGCACCTACATAATCCGACTTCTAAAAAGTTTATAATTACAAAAGGTAATACGACAATATAAGGATAAATAGTTTTAATTAATAATGTTAAATAGAAATAGACTTACGACTTTCGTAAGCCGACTTCTCAAATATCTACAATTATAAAAGAGAGTTAAACTATATAAGGATGAAAAAAAAACCTTTAACTAATTTTTTTAAAATAGAAAACGGGTATCCTCCGCTGCCTACCATGTAGCTTTTTCGGAGATTTGAAAACAGGACAACTGTAAAATACATGGCTCTCCAGTAGAAGATACCACTTCCGAATAAAAAAAATGTAGACAAATACGTTTACTATTTATACTAATATAAAAAATAAAATGAAATAAAAAATTTAAAAAATAAGGTATTAATTATATATGTGAGTAAATTTAACAATAGGATTACAAGATAAATTCTACGATATATTAACTAGCATATAAATGCTATGAGAATAAAAATGCTTAAAAAGTTAAGTTCTTTTGGTAATAGACAGGGAAACAAATAAGAGGGAGGAAACCTAGCCGTAAATATCTAAAAACCCAATATATATATATATATATATATATATATATATATATATATATATATATATATATATATATATATATATATATATATATATTGATTGATTGAGATTGTCGGACTGACTTCCTCATCTTGGTTGTTACTGTCACAACGTTTCGGCCGTTTTGCCCTCCAGCCTTCGTCAGGTGTTTTGTATCGAACTGGGGAACCGTTTGTTAAGAGTCCTAGTGACATATGGCCGAGTGGTCCTAGGCGTTGTATCAAAGTTTACAGTTACCCAAAGGTGCTGAGTTCAATCCTGAACGAAGGCAGTGAAAAAAGTAACATTCAAAACAGAGAATCAGCAACTATGTCCCAAAGCCTAGCTGGAGTCCGAACACGGTACCCCCGTAATAATAATAAAGGGTTGGGTACTTTACGAAAAATCAATAAGGAGCAATACACGTTCTCTATATGGGAATATATCTTTCTCTCATGGTCAGATTTTCTGCCCACCTGGATTTATAAACCCGAACGACATTGGACTCCTTCCGATAATGGATTACCCAGGTTGTATCAACTTCTCTTTTCGGATAATTTTCTCCACATAATTATCCACAACCACCCAAAAAACTATTTTCAATAATTGTGCTGCAAAGCAAAATAGCGTCCAATCGCAGCTGAACATTTTGCTAACCGCATTTCATTTCCTCTGATGATATGTGTCATAGTTGAAAATCCATGGATTAAGGAAATTAAAATAACCCCTTCTATGTATTCCTTTTGTCAAACAATAAATTCTTAAATCGAATATATGTCTCTATATGTTTTCTTTTTCAAAATTTAAAATGTATCCACAAAACCTATATATATATATATATATATATATATATATATATATATATATATATATATATATATATATATATGGGCGTGTCTGTCTGTCTGTAAGGAAGAGAGTGAAGAGAGATAAAGAAAGAAAGCAATAATGAAAGGCCACTTTAGTGCACTGTGTATAGCTGGATTACACTCAATTATATGTCAATTTGTCGAGACACAAACGCAATCAAATCAACGCAATAATTGTACAACTTTGAGTTTTACTTACAAACAAGCACTTTCAATACTTAACCGGGATTTCGTTTCCAATAGTTTATTCTTTTAGTTACTTCCCCTCTTTTTCCGATTAATGTTCGCGCTCACCACCCAGTGGCGCTCGATAAAGACAGACACTTCAAAATTATGAAATGTTTTTAAAGAAAACGACAAATATTGTGTCAGGCCTTAGGGTTTGAATAGATATAACATTTCGGAGGAGGAATGGTTCATGGCTTAAGATCGGGTCACCAAAGTGCAGTAGTTAAATTTTCTTTCATTAAAAAACGACCAGTGTCTACCCCTCCTCTCACACACACACACACACATATTAACAGTGAGAATGTGTGTGTATGAGGACACTGATCAACCTATATACTCAACGAATATTTAATCTAAAGACTTGTAATTTAGTATATAGGATATTCAGACACGTGGAAAACTTTTTAATCGGTTTTCATCCAGTAAAAAATGTTACTAAGGGGTTAAAATTGTAATTTTTCCACGTCGAGGGGGAGGGGAGATCATCAACTTTTTATCGGTTGGTCAACTGTTTCACGAATACGCACGCGTGGATTGTTCACATGACAGCTTATTTATGTTAAGAATTAGATGTTTGAAAACACTTTTTAAAGATTGCGTCAAGCTGGCCTAATGATTATCGTGCTTAACTCAATGAGGAGCGGCATATGTATTGTTTTTTTTTTAAATATAATTATCTACTGACACGTGTTTCGTAGTCTACGATATATCAATATACATATATCTTATTTCTTATTTCCTGGGTCACTGTAAACCTGTTCATGTGCCTTCACCGTCTGTTCCCCTCTCTCTGTCACTGTCTGTCTGTTTGTCTCTGTCTGTCTGTGTGTCTGTCTCTGTCTGTCTGTCTGTTTGTCTCTGTCACTGTCTGTCTATCTGTTTGTCTCTGTCTGTCTGTCTATCTGTCTGTCTGTCTGTCTGTCTGTCTCTCTCTCTCTCTCTCTCTCTCTCTCTCTCTCTCTCTATATATATATATATATATATATATATATATATATATTGATATATATATATATACTAGCAGGACTCGTTTCTCGGCTTAGCCAAAGGGATAAAAAAACGGCTCCTTACTAATTAAATTGCTAAGTTGACTTTGTTTGCAGGTACGTGTACACAACCCACAATGGGAAATTTACCAGGAACCTTGTTTGGTGTTTACATGCATAGGTTAACTAGAAAATATTTAATGTAATTCATGCTTGTCATTTTTGAGTAGTAAAAAGAAAATGTATTTTCTATGTTAAATAGTTTCGTAAATTTGTAAATTAGGATTTTCTGTTTTATAAAATGTTAGGTAAATTAAGAATGATATGTCGGAGATTTTGGCGGAAATTTAATTTCTGTTTTCGTCTCGTATTACTTTTCGTTTTAGATGAACAAAAATAAAACTGTCAGCCCCGAGTTTTTCGTTAAAAGAACAGTAAGCGTCGCCCTAGTTTCCAAAAGACAAAAAGTAAATTTTGTAAATATTATTTAAAAAAGTCAAGAACTATTCTATTTGTGTTATCTTAATCTTTCATTGAGAATTTCTCCGAGACTGACTTAAATATAAGGTTCTATCTTCGATGCCCCTGTTCAGTCTCAAGACACAATTGTTATCCCTGTGTTATATTTTTAGTAGAATATCTTGTTCTTTTTTTTCCAGTTTTAACAACTGGGACGATATATATATATATATATATATATATATATATATATATATATATATATATATATATATATATATATATATATATTCGGTTGGAAAATATCCAAAACTTGAAAATAATTGAATTTCAACAAGGGTGTTGATAGTGCTCAATCATAAGAGAACAAGTTATATTTTTAAAAAATGTTTATGTAAATACAGTCATATCTTGCTATGATGTGCGAACCGTTTCAATGAAACGATCCGCACATCGTAGCAAGATATGACTGTATTTACATAAACATTTATATATATATATATATAATATATATATATATATAGAGAGAGAGAGAGAGAGGGAGAGAGAGAGAGAGAGAGGGAAAGAGAGAGAGAGATAGAAAGAGAGATGTCTTCTGTTTCCATTTCGAATCTATCGACCGGTATTAATCGTGACAAGCTGTACTGATGATTCCCGAAAGGACGAAACATTAGTGTTTGTAGGTATTTAATAATTATTATAATATATATATATATATATATATATATATATATATATATATATATATATGTACTGTGGAACGATAACATTGTCGCCCTAAAGAAAACAACACTACAGACTTATTTTAAAACTTTTATTGAAAGAAATAATTCAGTTAACTTGATTATGTAGTAGAGCTGATATTTATTCAGTGTAACCGCTTTCAGCCGCAATCACCGCCTTAATAATGGTCTGGAACTGGGAGCATGCTTTTTACACTAGTGCCGGCAGAAGGCGTCGATCAGGCTGGCTTTGGTGCTTTGGGAGGTCATGTTGGTGATGTTCTTAGTTTCAATGTTTTCATCACTCGTTGTAATACAGCTTCCTATTTTAGTAGATTTATCCGCAAGCTTGAAGAACTCGTTTCCTGTTGACTGTTTTCCTCCTACCTATAACATTGTCCTTTTGAAGACTAAGATCAATGCATATCTCGGGTGTAACGTACAATATTCCGTTGTAACATTTTTTATTATCTATAAGAGAATAAAGACTGTTTTTAAAATCGAGTTTTTTTTTTTTTAGATTTCCGACACTTATCGAATGAATTACTGTACAAAGCATACTTAAGGACACTGCCAGTAGCATATTTTACTTTGTGTGAAATTTGCAAAAGATAGTGTCAGCCGTTTCGGAACATATAAGGAAGGAACTCTCACAGAGAAAGTGACAGGCAAATTTCGGCCAAATAATGAATCCTCAACAACTGTTCGAATTAAGTTGTGCAAAGGACATATTAGGTATTACGACTTAGGATCAGTGAACCTGTGAGTAACGGTAACAGTGGGTATTTATTCTTTTTGCGGACTCTTATCCTCATCTCCATAGTTATTGTTGTTTTATCACGTTTCGACCAACGCATCGTCTGGCTTTCTTCAGGTGGTTAACCGCGGGGGATAGGAATGATGAGTCTTGTAATAGTAGATCTAGACTAATTTCTGCCATCCATGGTTCTTTTTGTCTCATCACGGTTTTGGCCAACTAATCATTTGATCTGCTTCGTGTAAAAGTAAAATCGCTATCTTCAGACAATGCTCACCTGGAACCGTAGAGACTCAAACGCCTATATCAATTGAGCCAGGGGCCCTGAGAAAAGCCAGAGAAGTATTTAGCTTAAACGTGGCGAAATAACAACTATGAAGATGAGGATAACAGTCGGCAAAAACAATAAATACACAAATTATGAAGCCTTATCTCAAAGGATTCCAAAAGATATAAATAAAATAATATATGATAAGAGAGAAGTTACTCCATGCGCCCCTAAATTCCATAAATTAGGGCGTAACCATCGTCGTTTCGAGCAGATTCTGATGCCATGGTTATTTAAGAACTCTGTGTCCATTATCTCGAATAATTTCAATATTTCTTGCGGTAATATTTGAAATAAAACAATAAACGAATTTAGTCATAACCTTCAGTTGAAAATATTGTATGAAATCTGAATATTGACCTAAAACGATTTGACCTCATCTTTTCTTCTTTGCTGCAGCCTCACTCTCACAGACGTGATGTTGCTAGTCTCTGTCTTTTTTTAAAATACTATTATCGCATCTCATCTTCTAAATTTTCTGAAATATTCTCTGCTTCCTTTGTTCAAGCTCGTTTGACTAGTTGATCTAGTGGTCTCTATGAATTTGCTATTTTGATTCTTTATTGTAGTACAGCTTTTGATTCCAGTAGTTAAGAACTGCAAACTTATTGATCTTTTCTTGATGACTGTTACCCATCGCCATGATATTTTCAAGACTGAGGCTAATAGTATTTCCTGTTTTTGCGATAATCATCTTTGGTTCTTGTCGCCTTCTTACAGCAAATGGTTTTAAGTCTTGTCTGATGCGATTACTACAAAAAATTGTGAAAATAAATTTTCGATTTCAAACAAATATCCACCATTAAATGTGAAAAAGCATTGTTTTTTTCTACAAAAGTTTTCGGAATAAATTTTCGATTTAAAACAAATACCCACCATTTAAAGTGAAAAAAAAAACATAGTTTTTTTTTCTATAAAAGTTTTCGGAATAAATCTTTAAAACAAATGAAAATACATGTTTACTGCTTTTTCTTAAAGTTTTAATAGACTTTGAAACCTCATAACAAATTTGTATGATATAAAATTAGAAGGGATATTACAAAACGTTTGGAGAAAGCATACAGACAATTTTTTAGATATGAATGGACATTATTAAAAGCTATTAAACTTTAAAAAGAGAGAAAGCAAAAATGGGTACGCCAATTTAATTTTTAAATAGTAAATGATAATATTTAATTTCTTCTCAAATTCGATAACTGCTTGCTTAAAAAAATGGAGAAAACTTTAACCCCTCACACCCACCAGCTTTACAACTGTCTTGTACTCTATCAAGGCGGGAAAGATGCTCCGGACGTGGTAACAGTACCCCATCTTAGAAGTACTTGTATAGGTGGAGAACTGCGACTGAAGTGAGATATCTTCTAGGGCGATAGGGAATTTTTATGCACCAACAATTTTGAATCCCCATATATATATTTATTATGTTTTTATTTTGGTTCATACATTTAATATTTCATGTATTTCGTATCTTTATTAAATTTAGTTGCATACATTTTGATATTCGTACGAAACTACTATTTTTTTAAATAAAGAGCAAGGTTAACTCCTTTGAAATGATGTCATAGAATCCAGCGCGAAAATCTTCCGTTTAGAATCTTGCCGCCAAGGAGAATAGACATGCGCTTCATTGGCTGCTGTGAACAAGGATTCCTGAGGCTTTCCTTCTTGAAGTACAACCATGTAAGAAGAAAACGCAGTTTGCAACGAGGCAAACACTTCTTTAAAACTTTTATATACGCGGCGACGGTACGCGCGTAATTTGAGGGAAGGAAATTTGGAGTAATTTCAAAGTCTTTAAACTGACAGATAAAAAAGGCAAATGACTGTACAATCTATCCTCAACCTTTTGAGTGCGTTCCATAGAATTTATTGTGTACATGAGTTTGAGAGTAATCGTTCAATGTTCTTATTAATGGTAGTCAGCTGTGGTCTCCACAAAAAGTAGCAGAAATCTACAAAATAGAACCACCCTAGAGAACATTCACCAGCAAAATATGTGGAGTAGACCAAATGAATTACTGCGAGAGTCTGAATGAGCTGCAAGTGTATTCACTACAATGCCGAAGAGAACGATATATTATCATCTACATATGGAAAATCTTAGAAAGAAGGATCCCAAACACAACAATAGTAGAAATAACCCGCCAGCGGCGAAGAAGGCTCTGCTATATAAAATACTAATACTACACAGAGGATCTATTCTTAAAAGAGCCCTCGGATATAAATTTAAACTATAATAGAATCAAGTGTTAGTCCCAGGAAGGAGCCTAGTGATCTTTTCAAACTAATAAAAGTAAAATTAAAAAAAAGGATCAAGACCCTCATTCATCACAGTCTCAGCTACAGTAGCACAAGATCATTCAACTGAATTCCAGCCGCAATAAGAAATATACGGAGAGTGTCTTCCGACACTTTTAAAAAAACAACTGTACATCTGGCTGGAACAGATACCTGACCAGCTACCAACACCAGGCTAGCTTAGTCCTAAACTCAATTGTCTAGTGGACTGGACCTCTGTATGAAGTGGACAGCATGGGTGCAGTGAGGTCCAGCTCAGCTGTCAATAACCGACGGAATAACACAAACTACAAACTACAATTCGTTGTGGTGACGTTTACCATTTATGAACCAGTTTGTTTTGTTACTTTTTTGTTCCTTTTTTGTTACTTATTTGTTACTTTTTTGCTACTTTTTTGTTACTTATTTGTTACTTTTTTGTTACTTTTTAGTTACTTTTTTGTTACTTATTTGTTACTTTTTTGTTACTTTTTTGTAACTTATTTGTTACTTTTTTGTTACTTTTTTGTTACTTATTTGTTACTTATTTGTTACTTTTTTGTTACTTATTTGTTACTTATTTGTAACTTATTTGTTACTTATTTGTTACTTTTTTGTTACTTATTTGTTACTTTTTTTGTTACTTTTTTGTTACTTTTTTGATACTTGTTTGCTACTCGTTTGTTACTTTTTTAATACTTTTTGTTACTTTTTGTTAATTTTTTGTTACTTTTTTGTTAATTTTTTGTTATTTTTTGTTACTTTTTGTTACTTTTTTGTTACTTTTTTTGTTACTTTTTTGTTACTGTTTTGTTACTTTTTTGTTACTTTTTTGTTAATTTTTTGTTACTTTCCTTTTTACCATTTTGTTACTGTTTTGTTACTTTTTTGTTACTTTTTGTTACGTTTTTGTTACTTTTTTGATACT
>NC_136511.1:47823822-48033822 GCF_053919585.1 Euprymna scolopes | reverse complement strand
AGGACAAACTCAGAGATTATTAAGCTCTTGAAAGTGGCTAAATCCACCGTGTACCATGTTGTGAACAGATTAAAGGAACTTGGTACATCTGAGGACCGTCCTAGGAGTGGAAGACCTCGCACTGCTCGAACAAAGAAGGTGATTAAAGCTGTCCGTGAGAGGGTAAGGAGGAACCTGAAGAGATCTGCAAGACAAATGGCTAAAGACATGAATGTGAGCGTGACCTCGATGAAAACCATCGTAAAAAACGATCTCCAGTTGTCCCTCTACAAGATGAGAAACAGACAGTACCTCACACCTGCCCAAAAGCACAAGAGATTTGAAAGAGTAAAGCTTCTTCTTGGAGAACTGAAGGCTGGCATGGCAGAGCGAGAGATCGTTTTTTCTGATGAAAAACTCTTCACAATTGAAGCGAGTGTTAACAATCAGAACGACAGAGTTTACGCAAAATCTTCAGCAGACAGTGATTACTCCGTGAGAATAGTTTTCCGCCGACAAAAGCCGTCTTCCCTCATGGTGTGGGCTGCAGTCTCCAAATCATGGAAGTCGCCTCTGATTTTCGTGGAGTAGGGGATTAAGATCAACACAGATCGCTACATTAACGATATTTTGGTTCCGGTATTTGAAGAGATGAAGAACCACTTCAAAGATCAGCCTTTCACCTTCCAACAAGATGAAGCACCATCCTACATGTCCAGAAAAACTCAGGACTGGTGCCAACGTCATTTTCCAAAATTCTGGAGTAAGGAGATGTGGCCTCCTGCATCGCCTGATTTGAATCCCATGGATTTTCCGGTGTGGTCTTTGTTGGAGGCAAAGGTCTGTTCTGTTGCTCATCCAAGTGTTGATGCTTTGAAGACATCTCTTCTGAGTGAATGGGCTTAAATACCTCAGGAAACGCTGCGTGCCTCGGTTGGTAACTTCAGACAGAGAATTGAACGTCTAATCGAAAGGAAGGGACATCACATTGAAAATAAATAATTTGAATTTATTCTTGGTTTCCTAACTTATAATTTTCATTCATATTTAATTTATATTTTTGTAATTTTCTATTAATAAACCACTTTTGAATTGGTCCAAGGACTTTCTGTTCACCCTGTATATATGTCTCCTTATAATATTTCATCTTGATACAGATAATATATATATATATATATATATATATATATATATATATATATATATATATATATATATATATATACTAGAAAAAGTACCCGTCGTTGACTGGGTTCAAAAACAGCCTACAGAAAATGGATTCTGGTTTATGAAAGTATGATAGGTTATGAAAAGGAAGGGTTGTAAATTTGCGTTGAATTTGGAGGTATCAAAACCAAAGTAAATGAAAGTAAAAATAAAATAGATAAACCCCATAATTTGTTATACCATACCTGTTCACACTGAAACACTTATCACAATATTCTGTGGATCTATATTAAAAAACCTTGTTAAACTTTGTGACATATTTCCATTCTATGGAGGTCAGGTACGAACGAACACCCCATAATTTTATTATACCATATTTCTTCAAACTGAAACATAATTATCAAAATATACTTACGCAGATAGATATGAAAAGTCTTTATTAAAGTTTTTTCCTATTTCCATTTTATGGGGGTCAGGCGCGAACGCAGACCCCACAATTTTATTATACCAACCTTATTTAAGTTAAAACATACTTATCAAAGTATTATTATGTACATATATATCAAAAACACTTGTAAACGTTTTTTTTTTAATTTTTTAATTTTTTATTTCCATACTTTGTGGACCAGGCGCCAACGCAGACTCCACAATTTAATGAACCACCATTCTGCCAGATCAAACGTACCCATTTCAGTGTCTCGATATATCTTCTATCATTATATGCAATCAGTTTTTTTAAAATAGTCAAGCTCATCGGAGCATATTCGTGACCAGACACACACACACACACACACACTCATTCAGCTTTATATATATATATATATATATATATATATATATATATATATATATATACATATATATATATATAATATTTCCTATATCCACATAAAATATTATAACGAGCCATATTGTCATATCTAGCAATTTACTTCAATAGTGCTCTATACGTGTGTAAAGCTAGCTATTGAGTAAGGAAAATATACATGCCAATTAAGTAACTCAGAATCTGTCGCGGTTTATCCCCTGAGGGTATCATCACGATATAATTTCACCTGAAACGAAGATAAAACGCGGACGTTTTTGTGTAGTTAAATTGCCATCTATATTTTTATGACTACATCGCCTTCTCTCTCTCTCTCTCTCTCTCTCTCTCTCTCTCTTTCTTTCTTTATACACACACACACACACACACACACATATATATATGCATATATATATACATATATACATATATATACACATATATACATATATATACATATGTATATACATATATATACATATGTATATACATATATATATGCATATATATATATGATGATTGTAATGTCTTGTCAGACGAGTGCCACTCCCTCAGACACTTAATATCCATGAGCCCAAAAAATGACTTCCATCGCCACAGGACCATTTTAATAGACAAATGCTGGGAGTATCTATACTCAGGTGATGTTACAGAGTCTTAGCTTTGTACGACAGCTAAGTCTCTCTCTTGGTTCAAAATGTCGAGATCCAGCAACCAGCAAGAGCAAGATAGCCAGCAACAAGTTAAACTGCAGACCAGTTTAATGCGGGTACTGGTCTCCGCTTTATGTTTTTTTTTTAATTAGAGATTTTCTTATCCTAGAAAGGTTGCCTTCACCACGGCTTACGGGAGCCTTCTCCGCCCCAACACACACACACACATACACACAAATATACACGGTGCTAGTTGGCCGTATACCCCGAAAAAAGGGTTCATTCGCCCTTTGGAAGGTCTTGTTTTTAATACTTCAGGGAGACTAACCACCCTCCTTACCAAACAAGTCTGGTGGGGGAACCAGTTTAGTCGCCAGTGACCCGACCATGAGGCAGGTGGTACTGGGTTACATGGTACCAGTAGTATATGACATGACTTGGCATATATACATACATATATATGCATACATATATACATATATATATACATATATATACATATATATACGTATATATATATGCATATATATACATATATATATACATATATATGTATATATATATATATGTGTGTCAGGTCATGTCATACGCTACAGGTACCATGTAACCCAGTACTACCTGCCTCATGGTCGGATCACAAGCGACTAAACGGTGGTGAAGGCAACCTTTCTAGGAAAAGCAAATCTCTGATTTAAAAAAACATAAAGCGGGAGAGCAGTACCCACATTAAGCTGGTTTGCAGTTTAACTTGTTGCTGGCTATCTTGCTCTTGCTTGTTGCTGGATCATTTTGAGCTGAGAGAGAGAGACTTAGCTGTCGTAGAAAGCTAAGACTCTGTAACATCATCTGTGTAAAGATACTCTCTCAGGCATTAAAATGGTCCTGTGGCGATGGAAGTCATTTTGGGGCTCATGGACTTTTAAGTGCCTGAGGGAGTGGCATTCGTCTGACAAGACGTTGCAATGATCATATATATATATATATATATATATATATATATATATATATATGATGTCAAAAACTCACTAAAAGTTTGAAAATACTTGTTTTACTATTACTGATTAATTCAGGTATTTTACAGATAATATTTTAGAAGTAAATAATGAATAAACATAGCACTGAACAACCTACGCAGGTTGTGGAATTGTTTTACCAAAATCGGGGATTAGTTTTTTTTAACTCAAAGAGCTTATCGACAGTGTTTTCTTGTGAGAGATAGCCTAATAAAAACACAATTTGAAACATTGTGCGCCGATTTGAAAAACCCAAGAATCTGTAGTGGATCTTCCAGGACCTCTTAACGTCATCACAAATGAAAATATGAAAAAAAGTGGGAGAGCGTGGAGCAGCATTCGGAAACATCGATTCAACTACATTCCACATAACTTGGGATATGTCAAAGCTAACTATACAATATTCTACACAGTTTAAAAATCTTTCCGTATAAAGTGTAGTTTGTTCAACACTTGAAGTCTGAAGATTTTCAGACAATATGCAGTTCAAATGCAAGAACTTGTCCGAAATGACCCCAATTTCTGCAAAAGTTGATTTTGTCAGACGAAGCCGATTTTAATTTGAATTCATTCGTTAACAAAATAAAATTATAAATTTTGTGGCTCTGAAAATCCAGGGGGAATTCGTCAAAGCAGTTGCATCCCAAAAAGTGCACTGTATGTGTGGAATAATGGAGGAGAAGATTATTGGACCTTATTTTTAGAAGATCAAGATGAAAATTCTGTTACTGTTACTGGAGAGAAAATACCGAACTATGATTACAGACTTTCTGCGCCCAGAAATTCAAAATAGGCTCGGATTATGATTCCAACAAGATCGCCAACGGCACATATGGCAAGAGACACCATGGAAATTCTCAGACAATGCTTTGGCGACAACATTATCTCTCGCTATGGCACCACGTTCCCCAGATGTGACTAATCCCGACTTTTTCTTGTGTGGATATCTAAAAGAAAGAGTTTATGTTATATAAAACCCTAAACCCTGCAGGAATTGAAAGAAAACATCAGGAACGAAATAAGATAGTTAAATCGCAATCCAGAGATTGTACAATCTGCCATAAATTATGTTTTGGAAAGAGCACAAATACGTGAAGCTGAAAAAAGAAAACATTTAAAAGACATTATTTTTCATAAGTAAAGATTGAATTTTTTATATTAATTTCAAAATATTTCCCAATGTCTTAGACAGATTGTGTTAAAATTACAGGAACTATCATCAACAATAAAGAATCTATTTAAGTTAAAAACCCTTTAGTGACTTTTTTAACTGCCTGCACATATATATATATATATATATATATATATATATATATATATATATATACATATAGTGTTAAGGTTTATTATCGAAAGAACATAAATATTAAAAGCTATCCGTTCCTTTGAAAAATTATTAAAACAAAATATTTTATATACTCAGAAAAAAATATGGGAACGACTACGTAAGCGTTAACTAATTTGCATATTATTTTGAAAAACGAGCGTGTCTTAATTACCTTTTCATTTTTCATGGTTTCTTATGAGATGAGTGGTTTCCTTTCTCTATTACGCTGAATTTTATTTACGTATAGTTTCTAAATTCGCCATAATTGCGTAGAATTTAAGATTAAAACATCCCAGCACACAGAAAGATTTAGGTGGAAAGTTGTATGTTCAAGTTATATATATATATATATATATATATATATATATATATATATATATATATATATATATATATATATATATATATATATATATATATATATATATATATATATATATATAAACCGAAGTTTTTGTTTTAATAAAAATTATTGGAAGAATACTGAACTAGCAAATGGGTTATCGATTTGTCGTTAAATCTTAACATACATCGAGGTTTTGGTTTTAAAAATCTTGATATACATGAATAGAAAATATTCACAAAAACGTACATTGACCCACCAACCTATATATATATATATATATATATATATATATATATATATATATATATATAGAGAGAGAGAGAGAGAGAGAGAGAGAGAGAGAGAGAGAGAGATGGGGGAGAGAGAGAACAAAAAGTAAGGCAGAAAGTAAGAAAGATAGAAAGAAAGACAGAGTATGAATTAAATAAGAAAACGACAATATAAAAATTATATACGAACGTATATAATTTTTTATTGGTTTATTCAATAAAGATGATACATTAATTAGGGGTGTAGGATAAGTAACACTCTTTATGCCATGATATTTCGAACTGGAATGCTTCTCATCAGTTGTGAAGAGAAGATGCTATGTAGCATGATAAGGATGCGATGTCTAGCGATAGCTACATTAAGGGCAAAATAATTGTTCAGTGAAAAAGAACGTATTGCAATATTGAAATTGTTTGGGAGAATGGGGAACTAGAGTGATCTCTGTGATATGGAAGGAATGTAGCTGTTATATTATGAGGAAATCGTCACGTTTAAATTTCACCTGACAACTGGGATAAAAAGTTTTATGTAATTTATATAATATAATATAATATAATACATATACCTATATATCTATAAAAGTGAAAGTGTCTGTCTGTCGATCTGTCTGTCTGTGTACATTTCCCTACACAATAACTCCAAAATTTGATATACAAGGTATTAAGATTTGGGAACATCTTTGTAATCGGTTTTCTGACCAGATATTTGGCTGTTAAGGGGTCAAAGTTCAATTATTTGTCCTTTGAGAACTCTTCCAAACTCTTCCGCCAATTTTGGGTCTAAAAGCTTAATGACTTGACTTAAGCCCAAAACAATAAATGTTAAGGGGTCATAATAGGGGTCAAAGTTAAAATAAATTGACCTCTGCGGTCTTTACCAAATTACTCAGACAATTTCTGGTTTAAACATTTAAAATTTTACATAAAGGGTATTCAGAGATAGGGCACGCTTTTTAATCGGTTAGGGGTGAAAATTTGAGCTACAAATATATAAATTTATGCATGTGTGTTTGCATGTCTGCCTAAAACTTTCGACAGAGGCGACGGATTTTCACAAGATCAGTAATGTTTTGAAGCTCAACCCTTCAAACGACAAATACCGAAAAATTGGCTAAAAACATTAATTTCTTCATCCTCAGCTGGGCACTTTTCTACAGGGAAGGATTGCTTTTTTCGCCGATATTTTCGAAAGTTATCCCCTCTTTTCGATTATCTAGCCATAATTTAAACCTACGTCCTTTCCGGTTTGGCGGTGGTCGTAAAAGCAAAGACGTCACGTTTTTTTTTTCACGTTCTTTTCCTCCTTCGTGGTACGGGTTCGAGCCTGCCTTCCTATTACCAGATTTTTTTTTGCTCAACACACAACTGCAAACACCCGGGCAACGCCGGGCAACGCCGGGCAACGCCGGGCACCTATGCTAGTATATATATATATATATATATATATATATATATATATATATATATATATATATATATATACGATAGCGTGGATGATATTTTGTGTGTCACACTTACATCTTTTTTCTTCCGAGTGACTATCGTTTAATGGTAACTAGCCTTGGTACCCGGCGTTGCCCAGGTGTTTTGAGGTGTGTGTTGAGCAAAACAAAAACAAAGTGGTATTAGCAGGCAGACTCGAACCCGTGATGTGAAAGCAGAAAAGAACGTGAAAGAAAATCTTACGGTTTACCGCTACTCTATGACGAGACCAAAAGTTCAGAACGTTAAAATTAGGCAAAGTCAATCCAACCGATACGATGACTCGCAAAAATTACTCGGTATAAATCGTCCTCTCCTCGGAGAAAACTGCCTAGTTTAGGGTGAGGGAATTAATGTTTTTGCCGAATTTTTGATATTTGTTGTCCGAGAGGTTGAGCTTCAAAATAAAAATCCGTCGCCGCTGTCGAAAATTTTAGGTAAATATACATGCAAACATACATACATTTAAACAGACAGGTGATATTTATATTATAGACTAGCGTTGATGCCCGGTGTTGCCCAGGTATTTGGAGGTGTGTGGAGCAAAAGAAAAGCAAAGTGGTAGTAGGTAGGCAGGCTCGAACCCGTACCAGGGAGGAGGAAAAGAACGTAAAAACAAAACGTGACGCCTTTGCCGTTGTGTCCACCGCCAAACAGGAAGTGGCGAAGGTTAAAATTAAGGCTAGCCAATCGAAAAGAGGGGGTTACTTTCCAAAATATTGGCGAAAAATAAACGACCCCTCCTTGTAGAAAAGTGCCACGTTGAGGGTGTAGGAATTAATGTTTTAAGCTAATTGTTCAATATTTGTCGTCTGAAAGGTCGAATTTCAAAACGATACCGATCCCGAGAAAATCCGTCGACTCTTTCGAAACTTTTGGACAGACATACCTACACACATACATACATTTAAACAGATAGGTGAGATTTATATTATAGAAGATGACCTTTCATTTCTTGGAATACATACTTTTATCAAAAATTCTTCATAAGTTTCGATTTCGGTATATTATAGCTGAAAGAGCCCAAGTTATATATATATATATATATATATATATATATATACACACACACACATATATATATATATATATATATATATATATATATATGATTGCAACGTCTTGTCAGACGAGTGCCACTCCCTCAGACACTTAAAGTCCATGAGCCCAAAAATGACTTCCATCGCTACAGAACCATTTTAATAGACAAATGCCTGAGGGAGAATCTATACACAGATGATGTTACAGAGTCTTAGCTTTGTATGACAGCTAAGTTTCTCTCTCGGTTCAAAATGTTGTGATCCAGCAACAAGCAAGAGCAAGATAGCCAGCAACAAGTTAAACTGCAGACCAGCTTAATGCAGGTATTGGTCTCCCGCTTTATGGTTTTTTAAATCAGAGATTTGCTTCTCCTAGAAAGGTTGCCTTCACCACGGCTTACGGGAGCCCTCTCCACCCCAACACACACATACATGCACACAAACACACACAGTGCTAGTTCGCCGTTGACCCCGAAAATCTATGTACCTGATTGAAAACGTGATTTATATCGTTTGGAATTATCAGTCAACTTCATAACAGTTCGAGGGAATCTGTATGCAATTTCGAACGGATCCCGTTATTTTATCCACGGGAAAAAAATGTCCTCGACCCGTCAGGCATGTCCATAAGTTTTTTCTTAGTATTAATACCGCTCTTACTTGAGTTTGAACCTGCAATCCTAGGAAGACTATCAGTTAAAACTGATTGTTACTTTTGTATGTCCGTTGCACGACAGCTTGAATGTACAGTTCTGGTATTGAAAAACGACGGAGCTTTTTATCTTGAGTCATTTCTTTGTGTTTAATGCGATTCAATTTTTACTGAAATAATTCACTTGAATAAGGCTTAAACCAAATGCATCGTTTTACGCTTTATATATTTCAAATGTCAGATGATATGCGAAACGTGAAACTTAAAGAGCATATATTAAATATAAGAAATTTACTATAGCAAAACGGAAACTTCGAAATGAAAAAAAAAATGAAAAAAAGACCATAAAATGATCTGTATGAAAAATGGTCTGTATGTATGTATGTATGTATGTATGTATGTATGTATGTGCTGTGGCCTTGGGAAAGGATCATAAAAGAAAGACTCGAAGAATTGGTAAGGTAGAAACGAACATATTTAACCAAAAAGTGAATAGACAAGAAGAAAGTTAGATAGACACTCTGCAGTCTCGCGTTGTAACAGAGAGCGGACGCGCGTATGGCAGCAGCAGCAGCAGCAACAGCTGTATGACAGCCAACGTATGCAAATGACCGGGCCGTGTGCTATATGATGTCCAGTGAGGAAGAAGGAAAGCAAAATATAATATAAAAAAGAAAACGTGACCCGGGAATGACGGAAATAAACGTATTACACGCGTGGCATGAGAGCGACAGAGAAAGACCTACCCTAAGTATTGAGTGTACTAAGTGCTTGACATCTTGTTAAACACATTGGAGTACAAGAAGACTGTTGACCAAGAGGAATGGCGTTATTTTGGAAGTACCTATGAATAAACGTCTGCTATTTAAACCGAAAAAAAAAGTGAGTCGAATTCTTTCCTTGTCTTTATTTCCTGCATACAACGTGTGGGTCCGGAGTGTTGACATGTAACGAATACGTTACAACGTTGGGTTGCGATAATTCCCCACGTGAGTATTAGATTTAGGTGTTTTATAATGATTATAAGAGTCCATTACGAGTGATTAGGTAAGTCCCCATAGCAGTATGTAATTACAACTTTCTCCCTTTCTTTCTTTCCAATACGCTAGACTCCCCGTTTCTCTTTTTTTTTTATCTCTTTTTCTCTTCGGTTTCCTACAATTGGCCACTTTAGATAGTAAACCTGCTTTAGATAGTAAACCTTCCATTGAATTAGCACTCTGCGTTCGAGTGGAATTCTTAAAACAACACTGACGACCTGAGTGATTAAATAACGACCGAATATCATACACATCCCGCCAAGATACGATATCATAAGAATTGAAGTAAAAAAAAAAAAAACAAATAATAAAAACAAGAAGAATAAATGCAATGATGGTCGATATGAAGAAATAACCTTCAAAATGGCAAATTATGGAACATGATAAAATATCAGTAACTTAGGGGATTATGAACGTTTACGAAAGATTGGAAAACTGGCTAGGGGAAATTTAAATAAAAGGAAGATTCTTATCATGAGAAACTTAATTTCATATCTTTCTCCTTATTTTTCCATACAACAACCCGCATGCCTGAGGACGGTCGAACACCTAATCGGTTGAAACGTTGCACGAATAACAATCACGATGAGAACCATAGTACGATCAATACAAGTCACGTAAACAATCAGCCCTCATCTGAAAAAAATCAGAACTTTAATAAGAACAAGGATTTTCACCATAAGGTTTAATAGCACTATATGTTGGATTTAAAATGGTGTAAAAGTATTCTCTACAGAAAAAAATCGTTATTGTTTTTTAATGATCAATCATTGTTTGAGAAAATAGGGAAAATATGATTAGATTTTAATGGGACGCTTTCTAATAGAGGTCTAATGATAATGATTGTTGCAACTGAAATACAAAGAATAAAAACGGATTTTAAAACGACAAAATATCCACGACAAATGAACGCATTAGCAGAATTCGAAAATGAACTAATGAATATAATAAACATTTTGCCATTATACCCCACCCCCAGAAAAAACACTTTTCTAGGATAAAAAAAAGAAGTAGATGAACAACTCGTTAACAATAATGGTAAGGATAAATTAACTTCGAAAGATTTGCAAACTCCTAAAATAATATCGACGGAATAATAAAGTAACGGAATTTTATATAAAAAGAACTCAAGAGAAAAATGTAAAATTACATAATTTTGTAAAGTGAATATTTTAATCAGAACCAGTTATGGCACTAAACACACACACACACACGCACGCACGCGCGCGCACACACACACACACACACACACAAAGCACAAACTTCGTTAATAAACTGTCTTCTAGATTATTATATTATATTTTAAAAAAAAACAAGCTTTCGCGACAACCGTTTATCATTCAATTTTCGTTGCAAACAGCTGTTTATTGTTTCTTGAATCTGAGTAACAATACGCCTTACCATGATTTCAGTATTCTCCGTGCCCTTCTATTGGATGCCAAGATAGTGCATTCCTAACTCGGCCTTTTCATTCTTCTAGCGCTAAAGAATCAAGAATCACCTCTTCTATGATCTTTATCTTTATCGTTGACATATATATCTTAAAATTAAATCAGTTCTAAGTTTGATCATAACTGATATTTTGACCAAGTTTGATGACGGTTAATCATGCGATGTGAACTGTAAGTTGTACACAACTAAACAAAACACCATACTACTACAGCTATCAATTACATTAATTCTATTACTATTTCTAATACCAACAATAATAACTTCCAACTGCTTCTATAACAACAACCACAATAACTACAACTTAACAATGAGGAAGCAGCCGAAATATCAAGAAGAATAGTTCTCCCTAACCAGAAATAAAAAAAATTAAATTAAATCCGTTCTAAGTTTGAATATAGCCTACATTTTAATCAAGTTTGATAACCGTTAGTCAAGCGATATGGATGGCAATTTGTGCACAAACAGCACAGTCACAAAGTCAATCAAAATATAATAATACTACTAATATCAATTCTACTTATTTTACTGCTACTACTAATGTTAATACTACTACTACTACTACTTATTATAATCATAGCAATAATCATAATGATAATCAAAATAATAATCATAACAATAATCATAACAATAATCATAATAATAATCATAATAATAATCATAACGATAACCATAATAATAATCATAGCAATAATCATAACAGTAATCATAATAATATCATAAAAATGCATAATTATAATCATACCAATAATAATAATAATAATAGTAATCATAACAATAATCATAATAATAATCATAATAATAATCATAATAATCATAATAATAATCATAAAATAATCAAAACAATAATCGTAATAATAATCATAATAATAATAATAGTCATAATAATAAGCATAACCATAATCATAATAATAATCATAATAATAATAAATACAATAATCATAACAATAATAATAATAATAACAATAATCATAATAATAATCATAACAATAATCATAGCAATAATCATGGCAATAATCATAATAATAATCATAACAATAATCATAATAATAATAATCATAACAATAATCAGAACAATAATCATAATAATAATAATAATCATAACAATAATCATAGCAATAATCATAATGATAATAATCATAACAATAATCATAGCAATAATCATAATAATAATAAGCATAGCAATAATCATAGCAATAATCATGGCAATAATCATAATAATAATCATAACAATAATCATAATAATAATAATCATAACAATAATCATAACAATAATCATAATAATAATAATCATAACAATAATCATAGCAATAATCATGATGATAATCATAATAATATCAGTGATGCAAAAAGCTAAAATACCAAGAAAAATACAGAGTTTTGTAACGAGCCCACATAGATGAGAATGGCCAGCCACGGGTCAGCTAAAACAGAACAGCGCAGCATAAAAAGGAGAAATATTGATAGAAGATTATTTCGATTCGATTATTCATAATCAAGTGCACCGGGCTGTTGCAATATTATGGATCCCTGACGAAGTTGACCAACTTTTCTGGTAGATTCTCATGATCATTTATTGCTAATAAGAGAACTAGGCAAATGGTCTAATTCCAAGACAATAAGTTGGAAAAATTAAGCTGGTAAATAAAATAGGGGCCATAAAGGTGAACTGATTTTTTTGCGAATTACTGAGAGATAGATTCTCGTATGGTAACTAACATTCGCTGATCGATGGGATTTCGTAAGTAAAAAGAGAAGAAAAAAAAAGGAAAAAAAGCTATTTCTATACAATTGTCTCTTCTTTGGAAAAAAAAAGAAAGAAAAAGAAAAAATAACTCAAAATGATCTTTATTTTGGAAAAGAGAGAATTAGTAAATTCGAATGTTTATATGCAAGAGAAGAGACCACCGCTCCGTGTAGAGAGGAAGATAAAATATAATTATTACAAGAAAAGTAAAGGGAAGATGTAATAATTGCAAAGAGAACGGGATTAGATGTAATAATTGCAAAGAGAAAGAGATTAGATGTAATAATTGCAAAGAGAACGTTAAGAAAAGTAGGAGTTTTCGGGCGATTAAGAAGTCTCCTTCGCAGTGCGTGAGAAATCGACCCTAGTATCGGTACTAATTTGTCCGGACTCGAGTTCGAATTGTTATCTAAACTTCGTCTTTATGAACTTAGTAGAAACAATAAATTGAAATCCAAAACTCAAGCCGATCTCAAACATATTTCATAAATCAGAAAAGAATTATAACTATCCATTTTCTTTTTGTGCAGACTATATATATATATATATATATATATATATATGTATATATATATATGTATATATATATATATATAGTCATCCACATAAAATTCTGTTTCGTTGTATTACAACTCATCAGTGCGGCTAGACTAGCACCTTTCTCTAGCCGTGGATCGAACCTACAACCCTCGCGTTGACAGCGCTACCCACTGGACTGAGAATCGGTACTCGTAAATGATTCATCAAATGTCTATTAGATAGACATCTGCCAACGCTTAACAGTGCTCGAGCTGATAGTTTGCTTGTAAACAAAAGACAGCAGGTTTCGCTTAATCGCTAAACTAAGCAGCGGATGAAATACATTTACGACAGTGCTCAACCCAAAGGAGGGGGGGTTTGATATAGTCATCCACATACAGTACTGTTTCGTTGTATTAAAACTCATTAGTGCGGTAAGACTAGCACCTTTCCCTAGCCGTGACTCCTCGAACCTACAGCTATTGCGTTGACACACACACACACATATATATATATATATATATATATATATATATATATATATATATATATATTAACAAAATAATTATTTTGGATAAAACGATTATCGACTTCTCACTTGGTTTTTTCCTTTTTCGTATTTAAAAAGGTATTCAGTTTTTCACATACGTCAACAAACCAGACCTTTTCCAGTGACGGATTTTTTCGGCAAAACGGCGGCACAAACAACGACCATCGTTGGAGACGTCCGCCAAACAAAATTACATCTCCGAAAACCCGCTAATGTGAAAATTGTGTTGCACAAGCATTTTGTGCACCCTAGAGCTAAAACCGACGATATATGCATGGTTTCAGCGTATAATGAATACCTGAATATATATCATAGGTCTGAGACTAGACGATGTTTCATTTTTCATCCCGAGAGTGGGGATAGTTCATAAACTTGTACTCCCAAACAATAGTCCGTGGAAACGGAAGGGTTACGCAGACAATAAATTAGTACATGCGAAAACCCTTTGCATAAAAGGCTGCAACTAGTAATAAAATATTCTGGAATCTTCTCGATCATTCGCGTAAGTTCTAGAACTTTCTCGAGCTTTCTGTATTTTTCTAACATTTTGTATTTATTTTTATCTAAATTATTAGAATATGTTTACGAAAGAAACATTTTCTAAATTGATAAATTAAGCTTTCAAAACATGTGTTTGTGCCAATTATTTCTTGCCATTAGGCTGGAAAACGACCATGTTGTAATTTACAAGGAATCATTCCCATAGTAATGTGTTACACGGATGGGGAGCATTTGAAAAGGGATTTGGCTCATAAAAATTCCACCAAATTATATGAACATGGAAGAAAAAGTAAACAATTGTCGTTGTGTTAAAAGATCAGTTCTTATTGCAACTTTAATGTTGACGGGAATTTCACCTATCCAATCTATTCGCATGAATCAAACGATTTTATTATTAGCATTGATTTCCCTGGTATTTTCAAGTTCAAACTATTTCTAAAGATTGCCAATGAAAGTGTTTCTATGAAAGGAACTGGAATCAAATTTGACACGCCCAGATTATTTTGCATCTATCTGCTAACTTCCCCGCTTAGACCCGATGCGACACAAGTTAAATTGAAAGTGAGACATACCACATCGTCAACCACTTATCAATCACCCGCACCCCGAATTTCTCTAATGTTATTTGAAAGGAAATTAGCTAACGTCAAATGTATCTATCGATGCCCCAAATACGGACGTTGAATTAGTACAATTTACATATAATATAGAAAATTCCCGGTTACGAATGGGAGAGTGAGAGTAAGAAATAATTAGAGAGAGAAAAATGTTGCTCCTTCCTGGTATTAAGATATAGTTTTCATTGTAACGCTGCTAGAAAATTAATATAAGATTTTATTATAACGGATATGTGCCAAAGCTACATAAGATAGTGGCTAGTAGTCTGATCATAACAAAGTTATATATAGCCTCTGTGATTGTAAACATGCAACGGGATTTTTTTCGGAGAGGAAGAATTGCGCCTATTTTATTATGTATCGAGAATATAGTGGTGTTATTAGAAAACATTTGCATTCCCATGTGGCATAATATTTTTCGTCGTACGTGACGAATAAATTAAAAAAAATGTGCATGGCTATTATTTACGCTAGAAGATGGCGGAGCATACTGAAAGGTCACTTTTAAAGCAACCTATAGTTTTTTTATGAACAAGAAGGGAGGGACAACAGAAAGCTGTCAAAAATCAAGACATATCGAGAAAATGTAACGAATGCTGGTTTGGGATTTCAGGCATCGGAAAACGGCTACGAAAACACTATGAGAAAAATGCCCATTCTTTTTTTTGTTTTTCTAAAATGTAAACATCCGTTGACTGTCTTGTGAAGGCGTGTATGTGTGCCTTTACCATTAACGCCGTAATCGTCCATTTGTTGACTTCATCCGAATTCTAAGCTGGATTTGAACAATGGCTGAAGTGGCAATAATATCGTCTCGCTTGCTACATTACAAAAAAATTACTAAAATATTTAAAATTCAAAACAAAATGAGAGCCCAACCAAACCAAAAACACAACTCCGCTCGAAACCAGTGTTTCAACTTAGGACGCAAAGGCTCAGCTTTTTGAAAACCTGTTAAAATATTCCAAATGAAATAGGATTACTAAACACATGTCGAATCTCTATTAAAAACATTTAGCAAGAAATGGAAGGTATTTGAATGTTTACAAAGAAATGAGAGGGATTTGAATGTTTACAAAGAAATGGGAGGTATTTGAATGTTTACAAAGAAATGGGAGGTATTTGAATGTTTACAAGGAAATGGGAGGTACTTGAATGTTTACAATGAAATGGGAGGTATTTGAATGTTTACAAAGAAATGGGAGGTATTTGAATGTTTACAAAGAAATGGGAGGTATTTGAATGTTTACAATAAAATGGGAGGTATTTGAATGTTTACAAAGAAATGGGAGGTATTTGAATGTTTACAAAGAAATGGGAGGTATTTGAATGTTTACAAAGTGTTTGCATATCCTACTTTTACTACTATTACATAAAACTAGATCAACGTAAATATATCATGAATTTCGACTCTTGACGAGCTGCAGCTATGTTCCAAAATACATAATGCTCAGTTTAATATTTTACGGAGTGTATTCTTTTCTTATGATTATACACAAATATAAATATATATATATATTATTTATTTTACTTTTAAAAAATTACTCCATGTATAGGTGTTTTTCTGCGTTAAAACACATCAACGTAAATCTATTGTATTGGGGACTCAAACCTCCATAACTATATATAGACTAAAGAAGCTTTGAGTAACAAAAAAAACGTAGAAAATAAAGAAAGCAATTTAAATTCAAGAAAAAAAAACTATATATATATATATATATATATGTATATATATATATATATATATATATATATATATATATATATATTGCAATTTTTCTAATTGTCGTTGAACCTTGTAATATTGTTTTGTTTTTTTTATTAAAAAGTCGTATGAGGCCTCCCGGTTTGCAAACCTTCTTTGATAAGAATATTTTTTAAATCTAAAAGAGAACGTTGGTATTTGTAACCATCTTTTTTAATCTAATTTCTGGGTCGATTTTACTTAAATAAGATGGTTAAAATTTAGTGCCTTCTTCCCACTTTCTCTCATTATAGCCCTAGATAATTACACCTGTCGAGCTTATCAAAACTGCAATACTTAGAGCACAGCACTTTAAAATATATTTTATTGACTTTGTCTATAGGACTCTATAATATATATATATATATATATATATATATATATATATATATATATAATGCACACACGGTAGTGTTTGAATATATAGTTAAGTTGCAGTTTTAGTCATTTAGAACTGCCTTAAAACTTTACCGCTCACTCATTTTCGACCAAATTTCAAACAATTATTACAGTTTATAGATCACCTTCTCAGCTATATTGTGAAAAAAAAAATCAATTTTCGTTCAGTAAAACAAAAGTTATGATCAATTTTCCGATGTTCAAAATCATAAAAATATATAAGGAGGCGGGCGACGCGATTTATGACTGCTTTCGATAGCAAACAAATCGCTTCAGCGACTATTGATGCTACTAATTTGAAAAAAAGAAGGAGCAAGTGAAACAGAGAATGAAAGTATAAAAGGGAGGTAATTGCGGGAATTTTATTGAAAGCAGACGAGTGCCGTACATTGTTTTTATATGTGTTTATGGAGGCAAAAAATAAGACTGAACTTAAACAAAGAACAAGTGAATTTATTGGAAGCCTGCAAAAATCATGGATTACAATACAAAAATATGAGCGTGAAAAGTAATATTGTTAAGCTTTAACATGGAAAAATAAATAACCAGTCCTTAAAACTGGAAAACACAAAAAATTCTAGTAAAAAATATAATAAATTTATAACTTAAAATATTGCAACATAAAGAACTTTTTTTAATTTAATTTATAGCATTATATAATCAATTGTTTATGCTACAATACTTTAAGTTATAAATTTATTATATTTTTAGTAGACTATCTTGTTCTTTTTTTTTTCCAGTTTTAACAACTGCGACGATTTTTATAAATCACACAAATGTACTTCATTTGCAGTGTTCGTAGATAATTTAGTATCGGAATATCTTCGATAAGTATCGATAATCGATAATCGATGATCGAAATAATCTGATCAATGAAGGAACATGCGATTTACACTAAAGCTAACACCATTATACAACCTAACATCAGAAGTGAATTTGAAGTTTTGTCACCGCATAAGCAGAAGGGCACGACATCTAAAATCAAGAGTAGGTACTTTGATATGACAGGGTAACGTCCGAAATGAATGTTTCTGTTTAAAGCACAATTGAAGCATGATATTTGACTTTTGCCCTTAAAACTTTAATCGCCGCATATGTACAAAGGCCGAGCATATAAAATCAACAGTAGGTTCTTTTTTATGACAGGAGCGCATTCGAAATGAATGTCTCAGTACAGAATGTGAAGTACAATTAAACTATGATACTTGACTTTTTTTATTTTAAACTTCAATTCAAGCTATTATATAAAAATAATTTTATAAAATCTACAATATGTTCTCTACAGTGCAATGTAAACTACAATGTATTTTGAACTAAGTCACTGAGGGGGGAGGCATGTGAAGCTTATTTTCGGTGCACCACGGTGAGTTCCCAACTAGAGCAGGCAATCAATCGATTTGATTGAAAATTGGACAATTTCGCCGATTTTAATTGCAATAAAATATGGGATGGTGAAACATTCGTTTATCCTCATTCAATCCCGGGAAACGTCGCGTTTTCCTGGTGATATATATATATATATGGCAATTAAGCTACACAGAATATTCCGCGTTTCATCCACGCTAGGATTCGTCAGGCATATTCTGTGTAGCTTAATTGCCATATATATTTTTATAACTTACTACCTAGCTTTACCTATGTATTGAGCACTGTTGAAGTAAATAGCTAAAGTTTATGCATAAATTTATACGTTCGTATATTAATTTATGTGATTAAATTAACTAATCATATATATATACATACATATATATATATATATATATGTAGTAAATAAATGACAAAAACTATATTCCAAAATTCATGATGTTGACCATCTTATTATTTATTCAATATCAATCAGTGAATCTATTATGTCCTTAACTCATTAGAGGATTGATATAATAATTAAGTGATTGATTTTGCACTACAAAACATATACTGTGAAGAATTGTAAATGTCAACTGAATTACAGGAATAAATAATAAGATGGTCAACATAATGAATTTTGAAATATGTTTTTTGTCATTTATTCACTATATTGTCCGTAATTACATTGAGCTTCTTAAATAAGAATTGGTATATATTATAAGAAAATATATTTCTAGAGAAATATAGATATGTGTGTGTGTGTGTATGTATGTATGTTTAGGACATGTCATCTGCTACTGGTACCATGTAACCCAGTACTACCTGCCTCATGGTCGGGTCACCGGCGACTAAACTGGTTCCCCCACCAGACTTGTTTGGTTAGGAGGGCGGCTAGTCTCCCTGAAGGATTAAAAACTAGACCTTTCAAATGGGTCACCGTCCAACTAGCACCGTGTGTGTTTGTGTGTATGTATGTGTGTGCTGGGGTGGAGAGGGCTCCCGTAAGCCGTGGTGAAGGCAACCTTTCTAGGAGAAGCAAATCTCTGATTTAAAAAAAACATAAAGCGGGAGACCAGTACCCGCATTAAGCTGGTATGCAGTTTAACTTGTTGCTTGCTATCTTGCTCTTGCTTGTTGCTGGATCTCAACATTTTGAACCGAGAGAGAGACTTAGCTGTCGTACAAAGCTAAGACTTTGTAACATCATCTGTGTATAGATACTCCCTCAGGCATTTGTCTATTAAAATGGTCCTGTGACGATGGAAGTCATTTCTGGGCTCTTGGACTTTTAGTGTCTAAGGGAGTAGCACTCGTCTGACAAGACGTTGCAATCATCATATATAATTATAGTTTTCTATTTACAAAATTTTAGTTAAGGTTTTCTCTTTTCATCCTTATGTAGTTAAATTCTGTTTACAAATTGAATATTTTTGAGAAATCAATTTATGCAAATGCTAAGTCTGTTTCTATTTAACAATTTTAGTAAAGGTTTTTTTTTTCTTTCTTCTTCATCCTTATATAGATGAACTCTCTTTGGTCATTATAAACATTTTAAAAGTCGGATTATGTAGGTGCTAAGTCTGCGATAGATTAAAGTTAATATATTTTTTTCCATCCGGGAATTTAAACTGCATTCTTTATTTTTATTTTTGCATTTTTTTTTAATTCAAAGCTTCTTTAGACTATATATATATATACATATATATATATATATATATATATATATATATATATATATATATATATATATATATACATATATATATATATATATATATATTAAATTTGTTTACCATTAAACAGTCGTGTATTCATATTTACATCTTCCATTTATTTAATTTTTTTATTATTTGCACGTTTATATGAGTGGAAAGTATTATTTGTAAATGTTATACGATTGGCGAATGAAATATTTTTATAAAAAACACAAGAAAAAGAGATATTCATTAATTATTTATTCACTCTGACGTCTTGTCACAAGCGCCATAACAAACAGACTAGCCTTGCCCCCACCCCCTCTTTCCCTGTATTGGTAGGTTATTAAACACGCTATCATTGCGCATAGGACTGACTTTCGGCAAAAGCAAAAAGAAGAAGAAGAAGAAGAAAATGAAGAAGAAGAAGAAAGAAGAGATGTCTGTATTTAATTATTATTTTTTTAATTCGTCTCTCTTCCCTGATAGTAAACCGCATCCAGTTACGTCCACCGATTTCAAGAAAATGATTTTGATAATCAAAGAATTTTATGGTCAATCGATAATAATCCGATGTTTCTCATAAAAAAGATTCAAATAGATTCAAATAATACAAATGATCAAACGAGGTAGATGATCGATTGCTATATATACGTCCGCATAAATATAAAAAAAAAAAAAACAAAAAAAAACAAGCACGTCACGATTGCTTAAATGCGTTCAATTTATACCGAACAACAGAAAGAAAAGAAAAATGATTCCTTAATATAAATTACACGTCCGCACCAAGTTGTCAGGATAGAGTGATGACGTAATAAATATTGAACGACTCTAAAATTGAAAAGATATATTGTAATAAATAATTAATTTTATATAGTAAAAACAAAAAAAGGTAGATTTCACGTGGAATAGCAGGAACATACTGGAATTTTAAGAGGAAGCACATACCAGGAATTAAAAAAAAACAACAAAAAAACACACGTTTCATTATCAAGGAATCACTGGTAATGCCATGTGCTACAAGTATTATTGAATAATAATAATCATAATAATAATAACAATAAGAATAAGAATAATAGCAATAACTATATAAATGATAACAACAGCAATAATAATAAGTAAAATAATCATAATAATAATAACAATAATAATAATAACAATAAAAATAACAATAATAAAATAATAATAACAATAAAAATAATAATAATAATACGAATAATACGAATAATAATAACAATAATAATAATAATAATAATAATAATAATCACAATAATGATAAAATTAATAATAATTAACAATAATAATTATAATAATAACAATAACAATAAACATAATAATAATAACAATAATATAACATTAATATTAATAATAACAATAATAATAATAAAAAACAATAAAAATAATAATAACAATAATAATAACAATAATAATAATAACAATAAAAATAATAATAATAAAAATAACAATAATAATAACAAAATTTTAATAAAAATAACAATAACAATAATAATAACAATAATGATAACAATAACAGTAATAATAATAATAATAATAATAATAATAATAATAATAATAATAATAATAATAATAACAACAACAACAACAACTAGCATAACCCGTTGAGATCCCACTGTAGGTGATTTTTTTAAAGACAACATATGAATAAATGGATACAAACTAAAATAAAAATAAATAACGATGAATTTAAAACAACTTGTTTAGTAAATTCTTTTTAAACTCTTAAACTTAAAAAAAAATGATGTAGCAAATTTAGATTTTTAATGAGAATTACACATGCAACACTTTTTTTGTTTTGTTTTGTTTTGTTTTATGAATATTATTTGATATAAATTTTAATGGAACAGATGTCAATTCACTTGTATATTTTTATAATTTAAAAAAAAAAAACTATTATAAAAAACAGTTACAGTCTCCCCGCAACATTACCTTTTTATTATAAAATAAAATAGTAAATTTTAAACAGTAAACAGACCGCTATTTTTTTTTTTTAATAATTGGGAGAAGATGATTTTAATCATTTTTAACTGATAAACAGCGACTATAAAGGGAAGTAATGCGTTTCTCATTAATTAATGTTTGCAATGATGATGTTTTTGTGACACTGGACTTACGGAAATTAAATTAATTTTAGATAATTAGTTGGGATACATTATTATTATTATTATTATTATTATTATTATTATTATTATTATTATTATTCTTATTATTATCATTATTATTATTATTATTATTATTATTATTATTATTATTATTATTATTATTATTATTATTGGCTCACAGGGAGCTTTCACACAGGTAATCAAAGATCTCATCGAATACAGCCTGTGGTGTTCCCTGGAATCTGAATGACAACAAGCCTCCCAGATTTTCCAGTACTCTCCATCTCTTTCGATAATATTTGCAAATAAATTTGCATTATCGCAACAGCTACTTGCCATTGCGTTATCGTTGACAGGGGCCATTGGTCTTTACAGCAGTTTAAGTGTCAATATGCTTCTCCAAGGTCCTAGTTCTCTTCGCACTTATACAGTGGAAGTCTGGTCAGTGCTCACTCCTCGGTCTTTCTTTCGTCATTGACTACTTGGCTACTTGGTCTCACACTTTTTGGGGGAGAAGGGGACAGTGATGTGGTAATAGGGGATGGGGTGCGGTTAGATAACTTATAAGTATGCTGATTCAATGTTCTTGGTTCCATGTAGAGCTTCATGGTGTGTCTCTGTAGCAGTTTGTCTGGTCTACGCTTGTGGTTCGTGGATGTTAGCTCCACATTCAAGTTTTTTCCTTAATATTTCAGCTATTTTCATTGTTGCATTTTCCAGTCATACCTCTGATTCCAATTTCTCCCATTCTTTTTCCAAAGTTTTTCAGGATTGTTCCTAGTGCTCCTACTATTATAGGTATTATTTTGCTTTTCTTCATCTGCCATATCCCTTTCAGCTCTCTGGCTAGCTCTGTATATTTGTTTTGTTTCTCCTATTCGCTCTGTGGTCAGCTGGAACAGCAAAGTCTACGATTTGACAGGATTTTTCTTTCTTGTTAATTATTACCACATTTGGTCTTCTTGCTTGGATGATTTTATCAGTTTGTATGTCCATGACCCATAGGATTTTGTGATTCTCCTTTTCAAGTACTGTTATTTGTACCACTTGTCTGTGCGTTCGAGCTGCAGTTGTTTGCATAATTCCCAATGTACTGTCCTTACCAGTTGGCCGTGTCTGTTCTTGTATTCTTTTGGGCCAGTTTGCTTCTTTTCTTTTTACATAGATTCGGTCAACGTCGTCCTTTGGGTGTAGTGCATTGTGCATGGTCATGAGTTTCCTGGTCTTCTGATCGAGTTGTCTCAGTTCTTCTCTGGTCCATCCTATGAATGGTCCTGAGTATCTTATTAGTGATACATGTATTTATACCTTTTATTGTTTCTGCGATATAATTTAGTTTCTAGGGGTATTTTTGTTCTCCTGAGGTATTCATTTCTAATTTTCTCTTTGATATCTGTGGTTTTGACGGTGTCTGCGTCAAGAAATCCCAAGTATTTATAAGCGTCTTGTTCCCCAGGGCCCTCATCTCCGTATGGTTGGATAGTTCCATGTCCTCTGTTGTCTCCAGCCTTCCCTTTCTTATAACTTAAAATTCCGACGATAAAAATTTAAAATGTTATAATTAGTATTTATAATTATTAATAAATAAATATAGATTTGTATCACACACACGTGTGTGTGTGTGTGTGTGTGTGTGTGTGTGTGTGTGTGTGTGTGTGTGTGTGTGTGTGTGTGGCAGTGGAAGATGTTGCCTTAAATAAAATAAAATAAAAATAGATAATCAAAGGAATCGATTTTAGTATCAGAAAAAAGCCACACATTTGTTGATATCGATACGCATTCCGATATTATACAAAAGTTCCGATTTTTCCGATTCCAGATTCCGATTAATTGTCTTAACACTATATATATATATATATATATATATATATATATATATATATATACATATATATATATATATATATATAAGGATAATAATATATATAAGGATAATAATATATATATATAAGGATATATATAAGGATAATATATATATATATATATATATATAAGGATAAATAATTTTTAATAATAAATATTAAATATAAGAAAAGAAACACAACTGCATTAGAGGACTGAGTTAGGGAACTACGTAAAAATAGAAAGAAATATCAATTAAAATGGTCAATATTAGATAAAGCTAGAAAATATAAACCGAGTAAATCAAAAAATATAATCTGTTTACTTGAAGCATACCACATATTGAATTTAAAGAGAAAATGTTAAACAAAACGTTAGATGTTATACAAAACTGTCTTCATAGAAATAAATTCCTGTTAACTCTGATTAAAATAAATTTAAAAAGAAAACATTTACTGAATATGTTCAGGGTGAAATGTAAGCGTGGAAAGATAATGTAAAATTAAAAACTAAGATTTTAAAATGATACAATAAATAAATAAATTTCTCGATAAGCAACAAATAAAAACTAAAATAATTATAATCTAAATAGGAAAAATAGAAGTAGTTTTGGTTTTAATGATCGTAATAGAACCAACCCCGAGAAATTTCAATAACTATTGAATGAAAAAAAATCTAGCTAATTAATTGCAAGATATTAAGGCAAACAAAATAGGATGGATTAAAATAAATTTAATCAAATATTAATTAAAAAAATAATTGAGAAATTAAACTAAGATTGTTATCAATAAAATAAAGTTAGAATTGCAAGTTTAAAATTAATGGAGGTAATAATTACATACAAAGTCAAAATATTAAAATATGAAAGCTTAAAATTTCAAGACATTAAATTAAATAAACATACTTATGCCCCTTAAAAGAAAGATTTTACGAATGATTATGAAGAGAAAGATAAAAGATATATACTTATAAAATATAATATTTAGATAATGATAAGAATTAAAAAATAAAATTTAAAATTGAAATTATGGACATAAGTTTTAGTTTAATTAATACTATTAAAATTTATCTTTTAATTACAGTTACTTTTTAAAAATAAAAGTGTTAAACAAAATTAATTATGAGGTCGTAAAATATAAACAAAGATTGTAGATTGAGGAGAATATAGTTGGAACATCTAAGTAGAAATTTGAATTTGAAGATGTAGTTTAGATAAATCAATTTAATAAATAATTCAGGGAAGAAAAACAATTAGTAAAATAAAATGTACACAAAGGATTAATTTATATTAAATTAGAGATTTGGTTGAAATATCATTTAAAAAGTAAAAATACAAAAAATGGGCAATTACTAAATTCCAAGGAAAATAATAAAAACAAAATAAAATATTAGCGTATGATTTAGGTTCAACTGTTTGTCTCTTAAAATAGAGATTATGAATATATTCATATATGTATAAACTGTATTTTGCCGCCTGAAAAGAAGCTAATTTTGGAATATTTTTGGATGATATAATATTTAAAATTGTCTAAATAGGTATGATAAAATTGTAACGCACATGAAAATACACGATATGATGTTCTCATTTTATATTTTGTGAAATAATTATGAGCATGGTCGATTATAAAACATGATAATCATGAAGTTTAAATAATGGAGACAATTATTGGTATACAGACATCAACGAAATGAATAGCAATCGTCTGGTATGACGGGGTTTTTCCTCAGCATTGATCAAACCTTATTTACTATCTAGGACCGAGAACACAAATTCGTTTTCACAGTTTCGCTTTTTCTATACTAAAAATCCAAAGACACACGCGTGGGCCAATAGATATGGTGAAAAGTTGCCCAAATTAAAGATACACACCGACGCGTTTCGTAAATTTTAGATATTATTATCTCGGTAGCATATAAAAAGTTATAAGAATGAGCGACTAATCCGAGAACCACCCCGAAAAAAGCCTTTGGCGGACATACACAAAAAATGCACACACACACACTAACACACTAACACACATTTTGCCTTTTATATTAGATGCCACTTGTCTATTGATTATCATATTGTACCTAATATATAGTAGTGCACCCCCAGCATGAACGTCATAAAAATATGTTAAATTAGAATATGATATGTAAATTCAGCAGAGTTCGTATTTATTATTATACTGCTAATACTCCAACCTTATCCGGTACCATTAGTACTACGCATTTACACATACAATAACTTGAAAAATAATATTGCAAAATGCATAAATGTATATTTGCGCATGCGTACAATAGCATTTCAAGCCGGCTTATGGCTACAAAGTTCCATTTTTGTTTTCAATTTTGCACTCTTATCAACTATTTTTACCGGCTAAAGACCAAATCAATTTTGTTCCACGTGTCTAATTTCCGTATTTATCAAGTCTGTGGACCAAAAATTGACAGAGGAGTTTGTAAAGATCGTTCCTCAGACAGACAGACAAGGTAACTTTTATATATAGATATATTTATATTTCTTTCGTTCATTTAATCTTCTTACATTCTTTGTGGATTTTTTTTTTCAGAGGTTTTCATTTTTACTTTTTGGTTTCTTCTCTTCCCTAGTTTGTTATTTGAATTAAGCTGTCGGCCATGTTTGAAAATTTCCCCTTCCGGTAAGAAGACGCAAATCTAGTGTGCTCGCCAGCCATCTTGGTCTGTTTGCTCGCAACAACCGCAAACGTGTGTGATTTGCCGTGTTTTGGTTTAGAGAGAAAGAACAATGGTCATAAAATCGTACTGGTTCTTTTGTTCAGTACAAACATTTACTGTTATTCAGTTGAATAGAAGAAACGTTTTTTTTTTGTTTTTGTTTTTTTTACATAGGCATCACCACATTATCAAGGCCAAGAGGCCACTCAATGATAAGGGTTAAAGAGTGTACAGTAGAAATTGGACAATATAGTAATCATTAGTAATGAAAATTTGTTAAATTTGATAACTTATATGGAACGGCTCATCAAGAACTTATTTACGTTAGACTTGAAGACAACCATATTGTAGTCAGCCGGAAAGCAGGAAAACGGAAGACAATTCCACAGGCGTGCAGTTCTAAGAAAGAAGCTTTGTTCATGGAATCTACGTTTAGGTTTAGGCACAGATAAAGAGTTGGGGGAATTATTGATAGTGTTTACAGCTAGACGAGTGTTTCTTGTGAAAGTTTGGCGAGGGGGGACCATAGATTGAAGCTCAGTCGAACACTTTCCATGAAAATAACGATACATCAGAGACAAATTCGCAACATCTCTTCTGTGAGATAGAGGTTGCAAGGAAGAGAAAAGGACATCTCCTACGAGGCTACGAAGTCTATTTTGAACTCTATCAAGGCAGGCCAAGTCCTTTCTAGCAGCTCCTGTCCAGATGTGGCAACAGTATTCCATCCTTGGACGTACCTGGCTCTTATATAGATAGAGAATAGCATCAGCAGTGAGATATCTACCGGATCGATAGAAAGATCCCACCATTTTCCTATCGCCTTTTACTGAGTTCCTTCATTTCTCGTTTTAGCTTTTTACCTCTTTGCTTTATACGAGGTGCCTTCTATAATTTTCCAGACTATATAGTACAGGAATTTAAAATCGTCGTAGACTCTTGAAAATTCTAAATGTTATTGCTATACATTTTATGAGATGACTGAAATTTGTTTATGATTTCAGGTTCAAATAAACAGCTACAGCGGGAATTGGAATTCACCCTACTAAAGCCAGATTTCCACAGCTGATGAATTTACAAAATGCAATGTGAATATGAAGACACTTTAGAAGAAAGAGATGCAATAAAATTCTGTTTTAAACTTGAAAAAAAAATCCATAGAAACCTATAGAATTCTTCAGACTGCATTTTGACTATATGGCATGAGTATAGCATCAATTTTAGAGTGGCATAAGAGATTAAAATAGGGCAGGGAGTCTGGAAGTCAGCCTATCAGAGTTGATTGGCCAAATAAAGAATTTCATGCATGAGCACCGATGCAGAAGATTCGCACAAAGCTTAACCCAAGGGTGCTCAGAGATGAGACTATTTGACTAAGATGGGCATCAAGACAGTTCCTCACTCTTCATGTTGCCCAGACATTGCGCCCTGTGACTTTTGGTTATTCCCCAAGATCAAGGAAAACATAAGAGAATTTTGTTATGAAACAATTGAAAAGATGAAAGAGGCTGTGACAAGGATTATTAACATGCCGACACAAGAGGACTTCGATGGGTCTTTCCAGGAGTTGTTGGAACGGTAAAAAACAAATGCATTGTAGCTGGAGGAGATTACTTCGAAGAGAACTAGAGTTTCATGTGTGTATTATCAATAAAAGTGCCCATACGAAAACAGTCTGGAAACTTATTGAAATCACTTCGTATTTTCATCTGCACACGCACATACAGGTTCGCAAGCACTATTATGTTGGCCAAACCACCGTAGGCCTCACAAAACCCAACCAATTTGGGAAGATAGGAATGTATCATTCAAATCAAAGATCAGACTCGTGCGCTCATTCGTAACACAAATATTCCTGCATGCTTGTGAATCATGAATGATAACAGCAGAAAGCGAAAACAGGATACAATAAAAGCAGTTGAGATGAAGTGCTACCGCAAAATACTTTGTATTTTCTACAAATATCACATTTCACATCAAAAAGTAACCAATCGCATAAAGCAAGCTTGTGGAAATCTCTTAGCCATTGTAAAACGGCGCAAATTACAGTGGTATCGTAATGTAACGAGACAAACAGGATTTGCTAAGACACTACTGCAGAGGACAGTAAGAGGATGAAGAAGGCGTGGAGAACAGAAGAAGATATGGAAGGATAACACCTGGGAATTGCCTGAGCCTGAGGCTCAGCTGCACCATCGCAATAGTACATGACAGACGGGAATGGAGGGAGCTGGTGGGCGCTTCTGCGAAGGCGCCCCATACGGTCAACAAGACGGCGGGGATAGATAGATGTGTACCCATTTTGAGCGGATCATTTTTACACAATGTGATAGTTGTCTTCGCATAGTGGTTTCAATTGTCGATTGAGTTATACCAAAGACTGCGTGATTTCTCCTTTCTAAAAGCTCCGTATTATAACTTTATTACTCCGTTTAACCTTGAACAAGGACTATTGCTACTCAAACGTGAGGATCTATTTATTGGGATCACGTCTACAGGGGATTTTGGGTGAAGTTGAGCAGTGAGATATCCGTTAGCGTTACATTAAAACGTCTGCATGTTAATACAGTCAGCGAGGCAAGAAACAGGAAGGGAATTCCAATGTCTAGCAGTCTGAGAAAGAACTATTAGAGAGAAAACTTTCCGGCATCTAGGACCTTAACAGTGAAGGGGTGAGATTTTTTTGCTTGTATTATGACTTTTATTTTCAGTATTATAACATTTTTACGCCGTTTTACCCTGAACAAGGACTATTGCCACTCAAATGTGAAGATCTATTTATTGGTATCACGACTACATGGGATTTGGGTGGAGCAGGGAGATATCTGTTAGCGTTACATTAAAACGTCTGCGTGTTAGTATAATCAGGGAAACTAGAAACAGGAGGAAAATTCCAATGTCTAGCAATCCAAGGGGAGAAAATGTTAGAGTTGAAAGCTTCCTGGCATCTAGGACCTCAACAGTGAAAAGGTGGTATTTTTTTGCTTGTTGGATAAGTCGAGGTTATTTACATTGAAGAGATACAAGAGTTCATCAGAGCACGCTCTATTATGGTATTTGTAAAGCAGGCACAGAGATAAAAGGTGAGGAAAAGTGTGGCGCTCCCTACACTTACGCGTTGCAGTAAATGGAGGCTTTGGGTTGTTCTCAACTACAGTTAACCGCTTTTTCCCCATCGCCACTTGGACATAAGGGGCTACTATTTGGGGCCATATCTAGGAAAGATTAACAAACTATTTTTTTTGTTACATTTAAACTTCTGCATATCAGTAAAGCCAGGGAAGCAGACAGCAGGAAGAGAATTCCAAAGTCGAGCTGTTCAAGAATATTAGAATAGAAAGCTTTTTGGTGAAGGTTTGAGATCTTATTGCTAACCGGGTTTGTCGGGGATATGTACGTCGAGGGGATACAAGTGAAACGAGTTCATCAGAACACATTCCATTAAAATATTTGTAAAACAGACACAGTGATGCAACATTGCGGCGATGGGACAGGGGCTGGAGCTTAGTTGATAAAGTGGGACTGATTAGATTGACAATTCTTTTTTGGACTTTATCTAAGAAGGAGAGACTAGTGGTAGATGCACCAGCCCGGATGTGGCAACCATCCTCAGTGCGTGGGCGAAGCGTGTCCTTGTAAAGGTACAGGATATTCTCAGGCGTTAGTAGTCTTCTAGCTCGATAGAGAGAACTCTCCTTCTTTGCAGCAGCCTTTCCAGTATCCTCTAGTTATTTGTTCTAGTTCATATTGCCCGAAACAATTAGGCCGTAGAGTTTGAAGGTAGAATTCTCAGGTAGAGTGCTATTTGTCATGGATATAGGCGGTTGGAGACGCGTCTTGTAATTGTTAAAGGAGAGCAGCTTAGTTTTACTAACATAAAATTTTACCGTTCATTTGCGGCCTCATTCTACTATAGTCTATGTAGACAATCTTTTATTGTTATCAAAATAACAAAAAAACAATCAGAAAATAATGAATTCAAATATAAACCTACAAAAATTATTGGAGAATGCGATTTGGAAATTATTTTTTATGATATGGTTAGATATCAAAGGATGAGAGAGACGGAGAGACGGGCTCTAATTGGAAGAGCGAGCCTACTTCTGTCGGAAAGCTGTTTTACCTGTTTAAACCTGTCGACACAGACAACAAAAAAATGCAAAACACGGCGACCTCGGCCAGCTCTGTGCAATAGGGATAGGTGGAAGTCAGTGTGCGCAGATGGTTAAAAGTCAATCTCTCAAGTATATAAATATTTCTTCCTCCAACTACGTCTCCCTCCCCCTCTCTCTCTCTCTCTCCGTCTCTGTGTGTGTGTGTGTGTGTGTGTGTCTCTCTCTCTCTCTCTCTATATATATATATATATATATATATATATTTCTCTCTCTATATTTCTCTCTAATATACATGCATTTGATTTCTGTTTATAGTCCTGTTAAAGAAATTCTTTATAACCAAACTGGCGCTTGCATCGTTCTCACTCAACAAGAGAGAAACAAGAGCCAACACTTTTTAAACACTGTTAAAATCTGTTTTAAACACTGTTAAAATCTGTTTTAAACACGGTTAAAATCTTTTTAAACACTGTTAAAATCTGTTTAAGCACTGTTAAAATCTGTTTTAAACACTTAAAATCTTTTTAAATACTGTTAAAATCTTTTTAAACACTGTTCAAATCTTTTTAAACACTGTTAAAATCTTTTTAAACACTGTTAAAATCTGTTTTAAACACTGTTAAAATCTGTTTTAAACACTGTTAAAATCTGAGTTACAACGAAGATGCATGAATGTATGATGTTATACGAGGGTGAGAATATACAATATTAATATTATTTGGATACATCGGACATGTAAGCTCCGACCTTCTTCAGCTTATCGAACTCTAGAATGTTTCTGTCGAACCCGGGAAATTTGGATGAAATTTCGAACAGAACCGCTTATTTACTTCACGGAGGCAGCATGCTCTCGTTCCGTAGGCCACCACTGGATAGAGGTTCTAAGTAATTCGCAATTATATTTTTCGGTCGCCCTTCAACCTTCAGGAAAATATCACTTTCGGAATTGATGACCGAGTATTTTATCCACTGTGCCATGGGTTTTTGCGGACAGTTCTAGTACGGATTTGGAGAGCTTTAAACCTATTTTTATTTCTACTTGTAAATATCAATATTATTACTAATTATTATTCCTACATGTTATTATATATATATATATATATATATATATATATATATATATATATATATATATATATATATTGTATACTTTATTATCTATTATTTATAATTTACTAGCCTGGGTACCCGGCGTTGCCCGGGTGTTTGGAAAAAAGTGGTAGTAGGCAGGCAGGCTCGAACCCGTTAATGTGGATATAAGTTTTTAAAAATGGTAGCAGCGTGGGGAGGAAATAAAAACAACAGTAGGCAGTCAGGGTGAAGAAAGGTGCTAAAAAGATGGTAGTAGGCAGGCAGGCTCGAACCCGTGATGCGGAGGTGGAAAAGACAGTGAAAGAAAATCTTACGTCTTAGCCAATGTCTCTATGACGCGTTGAAATTAACGGAAGTTTATCTTACGCTGACGATGGCTTGCTTAAATATCGGAGAAAAAAATTGACCCCTACTTGTACAAAGCGGCCGAGTTTAGGGTAAAAGTATTTATGTTTGGGACAATTTTTCGATATTAGTCGTCCGAAGAGTCGAGCTTCAAAACGATACCGATATCGGAAAATCCGTCGCCTGTATCGAAAGTTTTTGCAAGATATACATGCATACATACATACTTACATGCATACATACATTTAAACAAACAGGTGAGATTTATATTATAGTCTAATCTGGGTGCCCGGCGCTGCCCAGGTTTTTGGAGGTGTGTGTTGGGCAAAAGAAAAAAGTGTGAGTAGGCAGGTTGTCTCGAACCCGTACCGCGAAGGAGGAAAAAAGTTAAAGAAAAAAGGGGACGTGTTTGCTGTTGCGCCCATTGCCAAACCGGAGACGACGTAGGTTTAAATCAAGGCTAGTCGATCGAAAAGAGGGGATGCCTTTCAAAAATATCGGCGAAAATTATGCATTTACATATACAATAACTTGAAAAATAATATTGCAAAATGCATAAATGTATATTTACGCATGTGTACAAGAGCATTTCAAGCCGACTTACGTTTTTGGTCAATTTTTCGATATCTGTTGTCCAAAGGGTCGAGCTTCAAAACGATATTGATTTCGTGAAAATCCGTCGACTCTGTCGAAAGTTTTAGGCAGACATACATACATACACACTTTTAAATAGACAGATGAGATTTATATTGTAGAAGACGGTTACTGAATTCGACAAGAACCACCTGAAGAAGGTCGGGGTTACATCGACCGAAACGTTGTGAAAATTGCACTCAATTTAAGAACAGCATTCCTATTAATCCAAATAATATGAATAACCGATTTTCATCTCAGAAATTCCGAAACGTAATATACAATTTTATTATCACCAATTTATATACTAGTGGATCTGCGTGTCAAATATTAAACATTATGTCTGATTTATGGTAACGTCTGTGGTTTAAAATGTGAAATATGAAATATCAAAGATAAAATATGATCTATAATACATAAAATTTATTTAACATTTTATTACAATTTATTACTAGGAGAATTACTATTAAGACGAGGAGAGTCCCAAAGATGATGTCCGCAACGGTTTCAATATTAATACTGTTACATTGTAGGTTTGAGTGTGTGTGTATATACACTGTGTATATACACTGGATGGACATACTGCGTATGTATGTGACGAAGGGTTCATCGGAATGTGTGTACGTGTCACGAAATGTTTATAGTGGTTCTTCACTATCTGAACCCAAATTCTATTTTTTTAACCATTTGAATTCTTTCCAATGTTATGATTGTTTAAAGGTTCCTATGCGGGGCCGGCGGGGTGTCATACATGTATTTAACATACCTTATTCAACTGCGTCGTTGATCTTGGTCCATCTGGAAAATCATTCCTTGGAGTAAGGCTGGAACCTGTTTTGCACGAATGCATTCACTCTAAAAACGATGGTTGTTTCTATGTTAGTTTTTATTTCACTTTCCAGAGGTGTAATTAACTCTTTTAGTGTGTGTGTGTGTGTGTGTGTGTGTGTGTGTGTGTGTGTGTGTGTGTGTGTGTGTGTGTGTGTGTGTGTGTGTGTGTTGACACATAAACCTGGAATATCTGATTCTGCTGATCAGCCGCTGGAAGTTTTTCAGCAATTCTTGGGAAGAAGGATTTTATATGATTGAAGACTTTCAACAGAGCTACCAAGACGCTGTGTATTCTTATGTGGTTTATTCACTTCAAGGCATGGCAGCTAGCAGAGGAGTGATCGCCGATCTTTCCTTTGGTGATTAGTTCTTATACGTCCCACGTGTGAGACGCCCCCCCTCCTTTGAGAGAATACTCCTTTCCGAGCATGTTCGTCTGTTGGCGTCCTCAATTCAACTCCGACTATTTTCTCTACTAACTAAAACGCGTAATCACATACACGTACTTCCGGGTCAGCTATCAGATTCTTCCGGCGCAATTGGTCGGTTACCGAGTTTTATGTGACTACGACATGTTTTAACAATATATCAAAACACAGTTCACACCTTCCCCGTTCACCATGCCATCAGATAGATAGATCGATAGATATATAGATAATACACATAGATAGATAGATCGACAGACAGATAAATAACAAATAATTTCTTGTGTTCCCTCCTACTACATAACCATATTATTGTTTTATAACTCATACGTAGATTTTCTTTCTTAATAGTACAACAGTTACTTCCCTTTAAAGATTTTTTTTTTTTAGATGCAATTTGTTAACCGTGTAACTCTTGCTTTATGAGTGAATGTTGGACATATGTATATATAACTATATAAACATACTTAACTTTTTATAAACAGAGATGAGATAGAGATAGAACGCGTATTGTTATATTTGCGATTATTGATTTTAAATCGGAATCAATTTGTTAATAGATTTGAAAAATTGATGGAGGATAAAATCTAGTTGCTGGAGTATTTTATAACCTCCAAGCATTTGTGTAATTCTGCAGAGAAACCTGTTCCAAAGACACACACCTACACGTTTCTACATACTAGCAAACTTATGAGTCGCAGAGGTGCTTATAATGAATCCTGCAAGTAAATTATTCTGGGCTTATTAAAGAGGACCAATTTTTGAGATATGATCAAAATGTAGTATATGTTCTATGAGTGATGCAAGAAGTCATCTTTCTAAACTGAGACAATTTTTAATATTTTCTTATTTAGGTTGACCTTCTTTTACTCAATATTAAACAAAACCGATCTTATTAGGATTCTTTCGATTTCTCATCCTGAGTGTTGTTTCAATCGAAGTAGTCTCCGAGCTTCTTCGGGTGTATCTGCTCGAATTAAGGGATATTTCTTTCAAACTAAGGAATTTGCATCAAATTTCAAACGGAATCATTTTATTAAAATTCTGAGAACAGTAGGCGTCTTAAGTAATTTGAAATTGTATTTTGAGTGTCGTCCGTATCAAGGATAGGAACTTAAACCTCCAGAAGATTGTAACTTACAACTGAATTTTACCAAGTACTTTAATACTCCGGCGCAAGCCCTTGCGGATTTCCGAGTTGGACAGAAAGATTCCCTAGTTCGATAACACACCTAAAGAAGGTCGGAGATTAAATCGACCGCAAAATGACACTCAAGATGAGAACAGTAGTCTGAAGAATCCAAATCTAATATATAAAAGAATATATGTCTGTTTGCATGTTTGTCTCTATATTTTCAAACTCTATCCCGCCCCCCCCCCGAAACTAAAAATCGCAGAGCAGCGCAAGGGCCCTAAAATGATTGGATTTTTTTACGGACCGTTCTTTTATGGGTCGTTAACCAGTTAAAATAAGTTTTAAGGGGTTAAAAATGGGTCGAAATTGAAATTTTTTTAATATATTTTGTACATTTATCTTAGTTTATCTTTAATTTTTAATATTTAAGTAGTTCATATGCGTGTCACCCTGGTGCAGTAGAAACGTCACTAGCTGTGAATACTACAGTTTTGTTTTGATTCTCGCTGATGGTACCCAAACATTTTTTTCTTTTACTTTTGAAATCACGTCTATATAATAATTATATATACGAAATCTGGCCAAATTAAAATATCATATTTAAGCGTATGTTTGTCTTCCTGTCTATCTCCATATTTTCAAACTCTATCTCTTCAGAAACTAAAAGTCGCAGAGTCGCGCTATGCGCCTCAACTGATTGGACATTTTATGGACCGTTCTTTAATTTGTTTTTTAGCTGGTTAAAATAGATTTTACGGGGTCGAAAAAGGGTTAAAATTGAAAAATACTTATACGTATTGTACATTCATTTTAGTTTATTTTTAGTCAGCTAATATACGTGTCACGTTGGTACACTGGTAACGTCACCAGCTTTGAATGTTAGTTTTGCTTTCGGTTTCGAGTCTAGCTGATGGCACCCAAATACTTTTTTTTCACTTTTGAAATCACGACTCTATAAAAATATATACAAAATCTTGACAATTAAAATATCATATTTAAGCGTACTTTACGACCGGGCAAAGCCAGAAAAAGTCAGGCAAACACAAACAATGCCGGACAAAGCCGGGCAAAGCCGAGCAAAGCCGGGCAAAGCTGGGCAAAGCCGGGCAAAGCCGGGCAAAGCCGGGCAAAGCCGGGCAAAGCCGAGTGCCCCCCCTGCTAGAAATCCAAATAATAATTCCTCATCTGCAAAGTTCAAAAACATAAAAACGACTTTTTTTAAAAGTCAAAATATCCTTCGATGAAATATATATCATCTGTATAAAATTTTGCAGGAAAGCGACTTCGAAACTGTACAGTTAAACTATCAACTACCTCAATCCAGGTTTGAAACCCGACTACCTAGACGACAGTCGGCGCTTTCAACCGTAATGCTATTCTGCTGCCGGGTGCGTTTAAATCTATTTATAATACATCTAATATGATAGTAATGATGCACAGACTTTTCTAGATAATAGAAATCTTTATGTAATTAGATTTTTAAAAAAATCCAACATACAAAGAAAAACGATTGTGAAAAATCAAAATTGAATAAATTACAGTATTCATTAATCCATAAAAAATTTACACAAGAAATGAAAATAAAGGAAGTCCTTTACCTGTAAAAATCTTTAACCCGACTACATACACACATACACATACACATACACACACACACATATGTCGCAGAGCGGCACTAGGGGCTTCAAATAATTGGATATTTTACGGGTGTTTTTTATGGATCTTTAGCCAGTTAAAACAGTTTTTAAGGTGATCAAAAATGGATCAAACTTTTAAAAAATCGTTATACATTTTGTACGTTTATCTTAGTTTATTTTTAATTTTAATTCAATAATTGGCTCTCATGCGTGCCATGTTGGTATAGGTGGTAGCGCACCAGCTTTGTATTGTTTCGGTTTCGATCCTAGCTGATAGCACCCGAATATTTTCTGTACTTTTGACGGTTCTTTAGTAATATATACGAAATTTAGACAAATTAAAATATCATATTTAAGCGTATTTTGCGCCTGGGCAAAGCTAGGCGCCCCCTCCCCACTAGTAATCATATATATATATATATATATATATATATATATATATATATTTATATATATATATATATATATATACATATATATATATATATATATATATATATGGATATAGATATATGCGAGTATGTTCAAATTTCACACTATAATACTAAATAGTTTTATACACCTGCAGCGATTCCAACACTAATAATAATAAGAAGAATGATAAATTAATTGCATGAAATAATTAACCTCCTCTTCATTTAGCGATTAAAGCCGAGCTGGTAGCGAGCGGTGGAAGTCGGATGGCGGTTGACGGAAATGGTATTGGGTAGGCAGAAGAGGAGGGGTGCGTATTTTGATTGCCGCGGTAATTTACAAATCGCATTGATCATCAAGCAAATATCGATTTTCTTTTCTTCCGCTTATCGATTTGCGCATTTGCAAATCAGATTAAAATTATTGAGTTTTTTTTTTTTTTATTATTTCCCCTCAAAATTGAAATAATTAAAATCCTTAGTATAATAGATATTGTGTGTCCGTATTATTTTCTGGAATATTATTTTAAAAGGAACATGATTTTAAATGTCACCGCCTATTATATATGCTTACCAATGTTTTTTTTAAATACAATACTACTGTTTTAGTTAATAAACGATGTGATATAACAGCACCTTCATTTTAAATAGTATTCAAAGCCCAAGTTAAAACACGCACGAAAGCTTAATTATACTAAGTATTTACAAAACTGCACTCCATAAGAAATAGAGTGAAGGGAATAAAATGTATAGTCCACCAAGTTGCAAAGATGGTTGTGTACTCTGCCTTCCTTCCTCGAAAAAAAAAGCAATGCGTATTAAAAGATATCAGTAGCAGCACGCCATTTTAAAACATATTTTATTATCTTAGAGACTGAGTATTGCGTCAAAAATCAGGTACTTTCTGGAGCAGTAGAAGGATCCAATCATTTGATATGTCTTCTATTTTAAATCAGGTCAATACTAAGAACTTATCAAAGCAAGGTACCTTTCATAGCATGGAGACGTTCATTTAAACTGATAAAATAATCGAGCATCCGAGCGCTGGCGGTACAAAAAGAAGCTTACTTTCAAACACATTTAAAGTAATAAGCCATTTATCCCACTGCGCATTTTACTTCATGCCGAAGCGCCCTCTTGTGTTGATTCCACATATTTCTTATTCAACTACCATTCTAGACATATCAGAAAGAAAGGATACGATAGTCGTGAAATCAGTGCCAGTTATCATATAGTTTGTCTTTGTTCCAAAGTCTAGCAATGGCCTTTGATATGCCGCACTGCAAAGGAAGTCATATCGATAGATTCACAAAACTTGTGCAATATTACAGTCAGCACTTCAGCTGTTCACTTTGCAGGATGGAATCCATATTGCTTACTGCTAAGTCGATTATTTTGATTATAGTTATTGACAATTTCGTAGTGTATCACATATTCCAAAACCTATCTATGTCACAAAGAAGACTGATCGGTCAGTAATACGTTGCACTATACCGATCATCGTTTATAAACCTGGGCATACTGAATAAGTTTGCTCCGAAGATGGAAAACAATTACCTTTAAGCAGGGATTGAACAGCCTTGTAAGGATATGGGGCTAGTTGCGGCTTCAGATTTTCAAGAATTATGTTGTCCGGACCAGTTGCCTTGTTATCATCAAGCTACTTCATAAGTATGGTAACATACCAGACAAGTTGCTGGATGTTGCTTAGATAAGAGTTTCCCAAACTTCAAGACACTATTAAACCACTGAACAAAGGTTTTTCACGAAGCACTAAAAGATCATTTCTAAAATAAATATGAAAAACATTAATTTCAAATGTTAACACTAACTAATGATAATGTGTTCAACCATTTTTTGTTTTTGATTAATTAAAAATCTTGCATATTTTGTTAATTTCATTTTTATTTTATTTTTCATGAACCCTCCTGAAACTTTTTACACCTGTAGTCATGTATCATATCTCTTCCCAGTAAAACAAAGAATAATAATTAAATGTCTGCAGCCGTTTAAGTTTTCCAGATAAATCATTTGGTCCTCTTGAAAAAAAAACCTGGCTACCAAAGCCCGTCAGCCTCACTCACGAAGTCACAGGGCTCTGTGGAGCCCACTTTGGGAAACCTTGGCTTAGAGTATTTTCAGTAATCGTATCGTCTGCAAAGAACGTGTCGTAACGGTTTAAGTACTAGGTAAAATTTAGTTGTAAGTGACACTCTTCTAAACGTTGAAGGTTCAATTCCCAGTGATGGCGATAGGAAGAATATAAACTGCGTCAATCGCTTTATTGCAGATTATTTCGCTAAATATACGCCACAACACAATGAAGATTATATCATCAAACGACTGCTTTGAGGTTAGTTATTTTCCAACACTTTATTCTAATTCATGCTATATTCACAAAATGAATGGTGGCCTTGTAAAGATACAGGATACTTTCAGGCGTAAGTAACTTTCTAGCACGCTGGAGAGAGCCCGCCTCTTTCGCAGCAGTAGCAGGGCTCATACAATATTTCAGCCAGATCGGCTTTGTAGTTTTCGAGAGAAAGTAGAACAGATAGACAGACCGACAGATATCTTAAGAGAACAAAGTGGACGGTTTAAACTTAATTGCTCTCTTATCAGTTGCTATTTACTTATTTGTTCAAGATCATATTTCAACGATATTAAAAAACAAAAATTACAGAAAAGTCTAATATTCGTGCTCGTCACGGAACGAAAAGTTCATATTCCAAAAGTCACGTAAATTGATAAAGTATTTTTTATAAAACACAATTTATTTCCGATTTTATCGATTTTAATGGTAAATCGTAGACATTACAAGGCTGATTTTGATCTCGCTAGTTCGGATTTAGTTGTCTTCGTTTATTTATTCAATATGTCGAATCACGATACAACGTTGCGGCTTCCACATGAACTTTTATTTTCTTAGTTTAAAAAATATCAATTTAAGTGATTTTAGGAATATGGCTTGTTGGCTTATATGACGGGGAAGTACATCGTAAATGTTTTTGTTTATTTTTTTTTAATTCGGTTGAATTTTGGACTTGCCACTATGTCTCTATTAGTAAACCTGAATGTGTGCTTTAACCCAGAACAAATAAGATTCCCTTATTCTCCTCATTTGCTGTCTTTTGAATGTTAATCCCAAAATAAAGTTCGAGCCATTTAAATACTCATTTCTTTCATTTCATGCACGGCGGAATTTTATTCAACTAAAAATAGACGATAATCAATGCGGACGGCCATCACAAGCTGGATGGAAAAAAATCCGGGTATGAAGTTGTCGATCAATAACTGCCGCGCAATACACAGAAATGGAAACACACACACACACACACACACACATACGTACACTCGCACAGGCACATTCGCACACTCGCACAGGCACACGGTCGCGTTTTCATATTTTAATATTCGATCCACCCTGGCAAATAAGAGCGAGTATAAAATACAAATCCCCAATTTCATCCACGTCACATGATGCTGTTGCCATGGCCACGGGTCCATGCCAATCAAGAATTGGTTTTGGTTACAATAGAAAGCCGACAACGATGAGAGGCGAGCCAGATCGATGCAGCGTGTGCTACAAGATGAAGATAACAAGAAAAGGGGGGAAAAAAGAAAACTGGCATGAACACGATCACATGGTCAGCTTGCGTGTCACAAGGTCCCTTAGATGTTAAGCCGCTCGCTGAGACTTTTTCAATAAAAAAAAAAGATGATTAACGGGTAGAACGATTAATTTGTCGCCCTAGAGAAAATTACACTACAGTTCTATTTTAAAACTTTTATTGAAAAAAATCAATTCAGGTCACTTGATTATGTAGCAGAGTTGGCATCTATTCAATGTAGTCACTTTCAGCCTCAATCACGGCCTCGATACGGGTCTGGAACTCGGAACATGTTTTTTCCACAAGCGCCGGCGGGAGCTCGGCGAATACTCGGCAGACGGCGGCGATCAGGCTGGTTTTATGTTGTCCAGCGAGTCCAGGTCGAGTGAGAAGGAGAGAGAGAGAGAGAGAGAGAGAGAGAGAGAGAGAGAGAGAGGTACTAAATCGTAGCAATCTTTTGGAAGCCAAGCCTGGGTCTCTTTGGACTTGTGGGTCTGCCGAACATAAGAAAGTGTCGATCAATCTATTTCGTTATCTATTTCTGTATCTATCCATCTCGGTCTATCTATCTAACTGGAGAGGTAAACAAGAGATGGATATGATGAATATTTATAAAACCTGTCAAAATATGGTAAAATTATATTATAGATGGAGTTTACCAGAAGAGCTGGTCAGCTGATCGGATCTACGTGTATCTTACGTGTGAGTCACGTGATCAGATTAGCTGGGGATTTGAGAGTTGGAGTTTGGACGTTGAGCGGAGCGGACGGTTTAACAGGTCGTCCCTATTCACTGGAAAGGGAGTTGACGTGTGTGAAAATAGAGACCTAGAAGTAACCTCGCAAGCAAAGATAGTCACTTTCAGTTCTTCTGCGATCGACACCTGGAAAGTGAATAAAAACTATATATAAAACCAATTATCTTGGAGTCAATGTGTTTCGTCTAAACAGGTTCCAGCCTCCTCTCCAAGAACAAGATGAATTCCAGGTGGACAAGATCAACGACACATGTAGGTGTGCCAAAAAATACATATATCACCACACACACACACACACACACACACACACACACACACCCGCATATGAACAATTAGATATAAATAATTCTAGGGTTCAAATAGTGAAGAACCAACAACAGACATTTAGTGACACGTATATACATCAGGATGAACCCTTCGTTCCAAGTACGCATATCAACATTTAGACGATCATACAACAAACACTGTTTTGGTGCCCTTTTGGTCCACAATAATATAACATACCTCTTTTTGGTGTCGCATATAACACATTCAGGTATACTTTGGTGTTGACTTTTAAGCCGACTTTGAAGATGTGAGGTGTCATGATGTGGCTCTCACTTCAAGTTAGGGTGAAAATAGATAAGCCGTTCATTGCGACGTTTCGGTTCTTCTAGGCACGTGTGGTTGGGGATTTTCTTATTCTAGCGGATGATGCGTGGAACTGAGGCCAGCGCGCCACGTTGAGTTGTATATTTTTTATTTTGCAGAAATAAAAAAAAGGCACAAGGCCAATCCAAAAAAAAAAAAATTGATGAGGGTGGGTAGGGCTATGGTTGTCCTCGACACTGCACTTTGATTGGTCTATGCTAAGCCTAACTAGGTTTCTCATTCGTCATAAGATAGCAAGCACACCTCAGACCCTACTATTTAAGATTCTTAAATTAAATGTATCTTTTTTTAAAAATAATATATATATGTGTGTGTGTGTGTGTGTGTGTGTGTGTGTCATTAGCGGGGGTGGGAGCGGCTTTGTCCGGTTGTAAAATACGCTTAAATATGATATTTTATTTTGTCCAGATTTTGTCTATGTTATAATAGAATCGTGATTTCAAAAGTTTAAAAAAACGTATTTAGGCGCCACCAGATAGAATCGAAACCGAAACATACAAAACTGGTGATGTTAACACTATACCAATGTGACAGGCGTATGAACCGATTAAAAATAAAATTAAAAATAAACTAAGAGAAATGGACAAAATATATAACGATTTTTTTTTCAATTTTAACCCGCTAAAGATCTATAAATAAACGGCTCGTAAAAAATCCAATCATTTGAGACCCCTAGCGCCTCTCTGCGACTTTTAATTTCGGAGGACATAGTGCTTGAAAATATGAAGATAGGCTAACAGTTCGACAGACAAACATATATATTGGATATGTAAAAATTGAATTTTATATAAAAAATGACGTTTATTATTATTTCATTGGCGTGGTGTGGGGAAAAGTCCAAAAAATGTTATTAGGACCTTCCTAACACTTTCTAGATAGTAGACCGCCGACTGTTTTCCGGCTTGATGCGTGCTGAAAACAAGCTGGCCAATCTCCAAGTGGGGCTGAATTCTAGAAGGGATGAAACAAACAAACAATAAAACTCTGGTGATAAGGTCGGGTCCAAATGATATCAGTAGAGATTCTACAAACCTTTACAGGCTATTAAGCCTAGCAATAACAAACACATTTTTCACCTTTGAGGAAGTGGCATGTCATATAATATTCAGTGTAAAAAGTAGTGAAACATGTTATTTTGAAAAAGATTACGAAGTTTTCAACCGACATGCAAATATATATATATATATATATATATATATTTATATATATATATATATATATATATATATATTTCTTCCCTCCGGTCCACAATTCATAATTCATAATTCGATCGACAACTCTCACACATGAGAACGTGCGCCCATCTCAAGAAAGGCTAATCTATTCTTTTACATAACGAGTATAATGGTAAAATATCTACTTTCCATTAAAATAATATTTTGCAATACCAGTTGAAATACTATTATATATATATATATATATATATATATATATATATATATATATATATATATATGAGCAGCAGCGGAAGTAAAAATGGCTCGCGAAGATATTAGCAGCAGCACCTGTTAAAGCACATATGCATATTAGTAAATGTGCGCGGGCTTGCGTCAGAAGAAAAAGGAAAATACTCCACGAAGTCGAAGAGGGAAGCAAAGTGCCGTAGGGTGAGATTGACGTTTGGCCCTGTGGTAGCGGCGAGATACTTTAAAGTTGGTATCGAGAGGACGTGGTTTTGTTAATCTCAGGGCAGACAAAATGAACAGTAAAACCAAAAACAAGAAGCAGGCACTTTTTTGGAAAGTAACGTTAATAAATGCCTTTTGCTAACACAGGAAAAAAAAACAAATTTATTTATTTTTGCCTGTTTCTTACTTTGTGACGGTACCGGACAACGTGGGGGTCCTAAAGATGTTTGAAGTGTAATGAATACGGTTCGAACCTAACGGCCACGTAACACATATTTATTTTCTTTTTGTCTTTTTCACCCCCCCTCCCCCCAAAAAAAGACGTATTGTCTGTTGGATGAAAGGGACTACTATTTGGCATCATATCTGAGCAACGAGGTGTCTATTTACGTTACATTCATATTTTTCCATGTAAGCGCAGTAAAAGAAACTAGAAAACAGGAAGGAAAATCTAAAGTCTAGTAGTCCGAGGGGAAAAAACCGTTAGAGTTAAAGGTTTTTCGCCATATAGGGACTCCAACAGCGAAGGAGTGGGATTTTCCTGCTTGTCGAGTTAATCGGACGTAGGTACTTCTAGGGATCAGTGATATGAGTTAATGAGAGCACTGTAATTTAAGTACTTGCAAAACAGCTACAGTGATGCAACATTACGGCGATAAGACAGGGGTTGGAACTTGACAGACAGTGCAGGCCATGTAAGATTGGAGACTTTGGATTCTGATTACGCCATGAACATGACTTGCTCATAGTTTCTATTCTGGACGATACAGTGTTAAATGTTTAATCATTCTGAATTTTTTTAGATAAGGGTAAACAATTCGTATTATTTTTAGTATCTGGACTACTAATCGCATCTTAATTGTTATTTTCACCACATTTAGGTCGATACAACCTCCGACGTTCTTCAGGAGTATCTTGTCGATCCCAGTAATGTTTCTGCGAACTCGGAAATTTTACTCTCAATCTTGGAATCTTTCTGTTTAACTCAGGAATTTGCACGGAGTTTTGAACTAAAACGTTTATTTTATCCACGGAAAGTAGAATGCAATCGTTCCGTCAGCCATGACATTGTAGACGTCCTACTTAATTCGCAATTGTATCTTGAGTTTCATCCTCACTAAAAATTGAAGTTTCACCCACCAGAAGAGTGTAACTTAAAACTGAATAACCAGTGCTTTATCCACTGCGCCCCGGGTCCTTGCGTTCGAAATTCCGTGTAGATTCCCGAGTTCGCCAGAAAGATCCCAAGTTCGTCAAGATACACCTGAAGAAGGTCAGTGTTTACATTAACCAACATGTGTGTCATTAACACTTAAGATGAGAACAGTAGTCCGAATAATCCAAATAATATCAAATATTTTAGTTATCGAATCAAAATCAGATTTGATCCAATCAGCTTGAAGGTAAATATTGTTGGATGAAATAAGGAGGATCGTGGTTTTGTCATCTTTCAACTCGCAAGTAAATTGTGTTAGTTAACGGTTTTTATCATTCGCAAAGAAATCAGTGATCAGAACGGAATATAAATATTGAATGAAGTTAAAAGTATTAGACGAATATGTTTCCTTTAGATGCAAATCAAATTCTGTTTTTTTTTGTTGTTTTTTTTTTTTTTTTTTTTTTTTTTTTTGTACGATGCTAAAGAAATCAATTAACAAATTCACGGAGAAGTGAGAATTCTAATCGTTATTTCGGGTGTCAGCGGAGCTGTTCAATTGACGTGTGTACCTTCACACACATATACACGTACACACACGCGCGCACACACACATACACAGTCACACAATGCACACACATAAAATACACACACACACACACATATATGTATATATATATATATAGGTTTGCAAATGTACAATGTTCAAAATAATATATATATATATATATATATATATATATATATATGTATATATATATATATATATATATATATATGTATATATATATATATTATTTTAACATTGTACATTCGTAAACCTATCTCAGCCGAATGGCGTAACGGTTGAGCGCGCAGACTGCCGTCTAGACGGTCGAGTTTCAAACCTGGATTGCGGTATGTAATAGAAAAGCCACATCGATGAGCGAAATAATGTTGTGTGTGGATGACTATCTATAATTGGGGCGATTCCAGTATTATACAATTACTGATTACCGATTTTCTTAGAATTTCTAAATAGTTAGCTATATAGTTGTTGATTTATATACTTTTTTGAATTACCACAAAGGCCCAGGTAATATTTGCAAACGTACACATACACGTGTAGGGGGTGATGATCTATTGATTTTATTTTTATTAATTGTTTAAAATCAATAAAAATTATCATTGTTTTAAATTAGTACCGCAATAGGAAAATAAGTTTTAAAGAAAAAAACAACAACAACCAAGTTAAGGTTAAAGAAATCAGTTTTGGCATCAAAAATTGTCCACACATATTCGCTTGATTTCGATACGCAAAAATGATATTTTTTAAAAATTATTCTTGAACCTCTGACGAAATTGTTTACGCCGTCACAACGTCCGTCGATTCTCGAATGGGTTTGTTTTTCTGATTTTTATATAATTTTACTTATAAAAGCTTTAAATGAGTATTGGACGCATTTAAAATATATTGTTTTTTTTTTGTCAATACATTTTATCGTATTTTATTAATTTGCGCATGCACTTATATAGACTGGCTAAGCAGAGGATCACTCCACTCTTATCAGGAGAGGATTATAATCAAGACTGAATGCGATCAAGACTTAATATATTTTAATTTATTTTGTTTGCTCCTCTTAATAGTGTTGAGCTTTTCTTACTTTGATAAGTTTTACTTTGTTAAAGATTCAATCTTTGATAACATAATTTATATAATTATAAAAATTAAATGACTTGTAACGAGTGATGTAACTCACTTCCCGGTTTACGACATCCGGCTGCGCAGGCGCGCATAAACATTAACCCATAACAACGTAAACAAATAAACACAAATCGCTTCTTTTGCAGATTTTGACCTGCGCGCTGAAATATTAACGTTATTATTTCGAAATTATTATTTAACATGGGAAGAGTGGGGGTGTTTTGCAACTATTCTTTATTACAACTGTACTGTCGCTATTTTCTTACCACTAAACAACCTTAACCCGTTGACAAACATAAGAAAAATTGTAGTAAAGCCAAGACTACTACTACTACTACTACTACTACTACTCTCTATCCGTCCCTTTTCCTCTTTCTTTCCTTCCTTCCTTCCTTCTTTTTTTATTTTTTGTTTACATTTCTCGATACAAAATAGTTGTGTGAGAATGGTGAATTTGTTGACGCGTTTACATTCACATGTTTCAATATTAGTTTTATTTCATTTATTTAGGTTTTATTTTTTTGCGTCAGGTTTTATTAATTATTATTAATTACGTTTTTTTTAGATTTTAAGTTTCTATAACTTGGTTGAAGGATTCCAATAAGTGTTTTTCATTCTTATATTTCTCATAGATAGGTTCATGTGCGTTTTTGTTGCAAAATGACTTTCGTCGGCGTTCGATTCGTAGGAAAATCATGTTAAATTTTCGATTTTTGAGCGATTATTCGGAAACATAGGTAACTTTACATGCATAGGGAGGATTTTTCTTTTCATGTTTGAGTGATCCGTCCGTGACTTTTCATTTTAATATACTTTCATAGAAATGTTTCTGTTATGTCACAAAAAACTATTTTCTTTACGTCACAAGTATCACGCTCATGCATTAATTCCATAGCTAATATAACATACTGACCCAACGGGTCAAATGTAGTCTAGTTCTCTATCTCTCTCTCACTCTCTCTCTCTCTCTCTCTCTCTCTATATATATATATATATATATATATATATATATATATATAATTATTTTCCACAGCCGAATCAACAATATTAACAAACAATAATATATATGTATATATATATATATATATATATATATATATATATATATATATACTAGCAAAAGTACCCGTCGTTGACTGGGTTCAAAAAAAGCCTACAGAAAATGGACTCTGATTTATGAAAGTATGATAGGTTATGAAAAGGAAGGGTTGTAAAGAGATAGCTTCGACTTTGGGGGTATCAGAACTAAAGCTATATATGATGAAAATAAAAATAAAATAGATAAACCACATAATTTATTATACCATACCTGTTCATACTGAAACACTTATCACAATATTCTGTGGATCTATATTAAAAAACTTTGTTTAACTTTGTGACATATTTTCATTCCATGGAGGTCAGGTGCGAACGAACACGCCATGATTTTATTATACCATATTTCTTCAAACTGAAACATAATTATCAAAGTATACTTACGCAGATAGGTACGAAAAGTTTTTATTAAAGTGTGTGCCTATTTCCATTCTATGGGGGCCAGGCGCGAACGCAGGCTCCACAATTTTATTATACCATCCCTATTTAAGTTAAAACATACTTATCAAAGTATTATTATGTACATCTATATCAAAAACACTTGTAAACGGTTTTTTTTAATATTTTATTTCCATACTTTGTGGACCTTGCGCGAACGCAAACCCCACAATTTTAATGAATCATCATTATGCCAGATGAAACATACACATTCCTGTGTCTCGATACATCTTCTATCATTATATGTGATAAGTTTTCTATAATAGTCAAACATATAGGAGGCTATTCGTGACCAGACACACACAGACGTTCAAGTTTATATATATATATATATATATATATATATATATATACATATATATATATATATATATATATATATATATAGTATAAAATTTTGCTAAAACTCTAAGAATTACAGCTTTTTCATAACTTTCTTTTACTCCATCGTGCATTTTCCCATTACAGCTGTTTCGTTAACAGGTAGAAAACGCTCTGATCTTATGTTTACATCGAGACCTTCCAACCTATTAACTCACCAGATGCGATTTTTTCGATGTTATTTAAAAAATATATATTTAAAGAAAAAAAAAATATGTGAATAATGTTATTCAGTGTTTCTCTTTAAGTCATCAGATATAGTAATAATAATTTACATACGAAAACTTTAATTACTTATATTAATTTCACACAGATATTTCTGTCGTATATTTTAGTAAATAGCGAGTGCGAACACTGATAAAATATGATTTTTCTCGCTATTACGGAGGGTAGATCTCTAATTGCTGCCCACCACAGAAAGATGTGACACAAAGTCAGAAGGTGGAGATCTCAAACCAGTGCCCGTAAAAGAGGGGCACTCTGGCATAGCAAAAATTATCTTCGTCTGCATTCCCCAGTCGGGGCCCTTCAGGTAACAAGCAGTAAAATTTCACCACCTAAAATCTGGATGACAAGGCCTGAGTGGACCTGGGTATGAAGACCCGTATGGACCTCTAAGGAAATACCTAGGCGGCGTAATTCATTTCAACAGGTACTGAGTCAGCTCCTGGACTCGCATCTGTCGGGCTAATTGTAAAATACAGATTGTTGCTTGGTACTTCCGACCCGGGTCGCCAAACAACCAAGGCAGCGAAGAGATAAACCCTGCATCATTAAATATAATGAGAGGGTATTCGTTAATCAGAGAATAATTAGTTCGTCTGTATTTATATATTTATTTATTTATTTTATTTTCTTTATTATTATTTTTTATTTGTTTGTATTATTTGGTTTGTATTATCTTGTTTGTATTATCTCGTTTGTATTATCTTGTTTGTATTATCTTGTTTGTATTATATTGTTTGTATTATCTCGTTTGTATTATGTCATTTGTATTATCTTGTTTGTATTATCTCATTTGTATTATGTCATTTGTATTATCTTGTTTGTATTACCTCGTTTGTATTATCTTGTTTAAATTATCTCGTTTGTATTATCTCGTTTGTATTATCTTGTTTGTATTATCTCGTTTGTATTATCTTGTTTGTATTATCTTGTTTGTATTATGTCATTTGTATTATCTTGTTTGTATTATCTCGTTTGTATTATCTTGTTTGTATTATCTTGTTTGTATTATCTCGTTTGTATTATCTTGTTTGTATTATCTCGTTTGTATTATCTCGTTTGTATTATCTTGTTTGTATTATCTTGTTTGTATTATCTCGTTTGTATTATCTTGTTTGTATTATCTCGTTTGTATTATCTCGTTTGTATTATCTTGTTTGTATTATCTCGTTTGTATTATCTTGTTTGTATTATGTCATTTGTAATATGTCATTTGTATTATCTCATTTGTATTATCTCGTTTGTAATATCTCGTCTGCATTATCTCGTTTGTATTATCTCGTTTGTATTATCTCATTTGTATTATGTCATTTGTATTATCTCGTTTGTATTATCTTGTTTGTATTATCTTATTTGTATTATGTCGTTTGTATTATCTCATTTGTATTATCTCATTTGTATTATCTTGTTTGTATTATCTCGTTTGTATTATCTCGTTTGTATTATGTAATTTGTATTATCTCGTTTGTATTATCTCGTTTGTTTTATCTCATTTGTATTATCTTGTTTGTATTATCTTGTTTGTATTATCTCATTTTAATTATGTCATTTGTATTATCTCATTTGTATTATCTCATTTGTATTATAACGTTTGTATTATCTCGTTTGTATTATCTCATTTGTATTATCACGTTTGTATTATCTCGTTTGTATTATCTCGTTTGTATTATCTCATTTGTATACTCTCGTTTGCATTATCTCGTTTGTATTATCTCGTTTGTATTATCTCATTTATATTATCTCGTTTGTATTATCTCGTTTGTATAATCTCATTTATATTATCTCGTTTGTATTATCTCATTTATATTATCTCATTTGTATTATCTTGTTTGTATTATCTGGTTTGTATTATCTCATTTGTATTATCTCATTTGTATTATCTTGTTTGTATTATCTCGTTTGTATTATCTTATTTGTATTATCTCATTTGTATTATCTTGTTTGTATTATCTCGTTTGTATTATCTCATTTGTATTATCTCATTGTATTATCTGGTTTGTATTATCTCGTTTATATTATCTCATTTGTATTATCTCATTTGTATTATCTTGTTTGTATAATCTCGTTTGTATTATCTCGTTTGTATTATCTCGTTGTATTATCTCATTTGTATTATCTTATTTGTATAATCTTGTTTGTATTATCTCATTTGTATTATCTTGTTTGTATTATCTCGTTTGTATTATCTCATTTGTATTATTTGATTTGTATTATCTTATTTGTATTATCTTGTTTGTATTATCTCATTTGTATTATCTTGTTTGTATTATCTCGTTTGTATTATCTCATTTGTATTATCTCATTTGTATTATCTCATTTGTATTATCTTGTTTGTATTATCTTGTTTGTATTATCTCGTTTGTATTATCTCGTTTGTATTATCTTGTTTGTATTATCTTGTTTGTATTATCTCGTTTGTATTATCTCGTTTGTATTATCTTGTTTGTATTATCTCGTTTGTATTGTCTCATTTGTATTATCCCATTTGTTTTATCTCGTTTGTATTATCTCTTTTGTATTATCTCGTTTGTATTATCTCATTTGTATTATCTTGTTTGTATTATCTCGTTTGTATTATCTCATTTGTATTATCTCATTTGTTTTATCTCGTGTGGATTATCTCGTTTGTATTATCTCATTTGTATTATATCATTTGTATTATCTAGTTTGTATTATCTCGTTTGTATTATCTCGTTTGTATTATCTCATTTGTATTATCTCATTTGTGTTATCTCGTTTGTATTATCTCATTTGTATTATCTAGTTTGTATTATCTCATTTGTATTATCTCGTTTGTATTATCTCATTTGTATTATCTTGTTTGTATTATCTGGTTTGTATTATCTCATTTGTATTATCTGATTTCTATTATCTCGTTTGTATTATCTCATTTGTATTACCTCATTTGTATTATCTTGTTTGTATTATCTCGTTTGTATTATCTCGTTTGTATTATCTCATTTGTATTATCTCGTTTGTATTATCTCGTTTGTATTATCTTGTTTGTATTATCTCATTTGTATTATGTCATTTGTATTATCTTATTTGTATTATCTCGTTTGCATTATCTCATTTGTATTAACTTGTTTGTATTATCTTATTTGTATTATCTCGTGTGTCTTATCTCGTTCATATTATCTCGTTTGTATTACCTTGTTTGTATTATCTCGTTTATATTATCTCATTTGTATTATCTCATTTGTATTATCTCATTTGTATTATCTAGTTTGTATTATCTCGATTGTATATTCTCGTTTGTATTATCTCATTTGTATTATCTTGTTTGTATTATCTTGTTTGTATTATCTCGTTTGTATTATCGCGTTTGTATAATCTCGTTTGTATTATCTCATTTGTATTATCTCATATGTATTATCTCGTTTGTATTATCTCGTTTATATTATCTCGTTTGTATTATCTTGTTTGTATTATCTCGTTTGTATTATCTCATTTGTATTATCTCATTTGTATTATCTCATTGTTATTATCTCGTTTGTATTATCTCGTTTGTATTATCTCATTTGTATAATCTCATTTGTATTATCTCGTTTGTATTATCTCATTTGTATTATCTCATTTGTATTATCTTGTTTGTATTATCTCATTTGTATTATCTCATTTGTATTATCTCATTTGTATTATCTCGTTTGTATTATCTCGTTTGTATTATCTCATTTGTATTATCTCATTTGTATTATCTCATTTGTATTATCTCGTTTGTATTACCTCATTTGTATTATCTCATTTGTATTATCTCATTTGTATTATCTCATTTGTATAATCTTGTTTGTATTATCTCGCTGGTATTATCTCATTTGTATTATCTCATTTGTATTATCTCATTTGTATTATCTCATTTGTATTATCATGTTTGTATTATCTCGTTTGTATTATCTCATTTGTATTATCTCATTTGTATTATCTCATATGTATTATCTCGTTTGTATTATTTAGTTTGTATTATCTCATTTGTATTATCTTGTTTGTTATTATCTCATTTGTATTATCTTGTTTGTATTATCTCATTTGTATTATCTTGTTTGTATTATCTCGTTTATATTATCTCGTTTGTATAATCTTGTGTGTAATATCTCGTTTGTATTATCTCATTTGTATTATCTTGTTTGTATTATTTCGTTTGTATTATCTATTTTGTATTATCTTGTTTGAATTATCTCGTTTGTATTATCTTGTTTATATTATCTCGTTTGTAATATTTTGTTTGTATTATCTCGTGTGTATTATCTCATTTGTATTATCTCGTTTGTATTATCTCATTTATATTATCTCGTTTGTATTATCGCATTTATATTATCTCATTTGTATTGTCTCATTTATATTATCTCATTTGTATTATCTTGTTTGTATTATCTCGTTTGTATTATCTCGTTTGTATTATCTCATTTGTATTATCTCATTTGTATTATCTTGTTTGTATTATCTCGCTTGTATTATCTCATCTGTATTATCTCATTTGTATTATCTTGTTTGTATTATCTCGTTTGTATTATCTCGTTTGTATTATCTTGTTTGTATTATCTCGTTTGTATTGTCTCATTTGTATTATCCCATTTGTTTTATCTCGTTTGTATTATCTCTTTTGTATTATCTCGTTTGTATTATCTCATTTGTATTATCTTGTTTGTATTATCTCGTTTGTATTATCTCATTTGTATTATCTCATTTGTTTTATCTCGTGTGGATTATCTCGTTTGTATTATCTCATTTGTATTATATCATTTGTATTATCTAGTTTGTATTATCTCGTTTGTATTATCTCGTTTGTATTATCTCATTTGTATTATCTCATTTGTGTTATCTCGTTTGTATTATCTCATTTGTATTATCTAGTTTGTATTATCTCATTTGTATTATCTCGTTTGTATTATCTCATTTGTATTATCTTGTTTGTATTATCTGGTTTGTATTATCTCATTTGTATTATCTGATTTCTATTATCTCGTTTGTATTATCTCATTTGTATTACCTCATTTGTATTATCTTGTTTGTATTATCTCGTTTGTATTATCTCGTTTGTATTATCTCATTTGTATTATCTCGTTTGTATTATCTCGTTTGTATTATCTTGTTTGTATTATCTCATTTGTATTATGTCATTTGTATTATCTTATTTGTATTATCTCGTTTGCATTATCTCATTTGTATTAACTTGTTTGTATTATCTTATTTGTATTATCTCGTGTGTCTTATCTCGTTCATATTATCTCGTTTGTATTACCTTGTTTGTATTATCTCGTTTATATTATCTCATTTGTATTATCTCATTTGTATTATCTCATTTGTATTATCTAGTTTGTATTATCTCGATTGTATATTCTCGTTTGTATTATCTCATTTGTATTATCTTGTTTGTATTATCTTGTTTGTATTATCTCGTTTGTATTATCGCGTTTGTATAATCTCGTTTGTATTATCTCATTTGTATTATCTCATATGTATTATCTCGTTTGTATTATCTCGTTTATATTATCTCGTTTGTATTATCTTGTTTGTATTATCTCGTTTGTATTATCTCATTTGTATTATCTCATTTGTATTATCTCATTGTTATTATCTCGTTTGTATTATCTCGTTTGTATTATCTCATTTGTATAATCTCATTTGTATTATCTCGTTTGTATTATCTCATTTGTATTATCTCATTTGTATTATCTTGTTTGTATTATCTCATTTGTATTATCTCATTTGTATTATCTCATTTGTATTATCTCGTTTGTATTATCTCGTTTGTATTATCTCATTTGTATTATCTCATTTGTATTATCTCATTTGTATTATCTCGTTTGTATTACCTCATTTGTATTATCTCATTTGTATTATCTCATTTGTATTATCTCATTTGTATAATCTTGTTTGTATTATCTCGCTGGTATTATCTCATTTGTATTATCTCATTTGTATTATCTCATTTGTATTATCTCATTTGTATTATCATGTTTGTATTATCTCGTTTGTATTATCTCATTTGTATTATCTCATTTGTATTATCTCATATGTATTATCTCGTTTGTATTATTTAGTTTGTATTATCTCATTTGTATTATCTTGTTTGTTATTATCTCATTTGTATTATCTTGTTTGTATTATCTCATTTGTATTATCTTGTTTGTATTATCTCGTTTATATTATCTCGTTTGTATAATCTTGTGTGTAATATCTCGTTTGTATTATCTCATTTGTATTATCTTGTTTGTATTATTTCGTTTGTATTATCTATTTTGTATTATCTTGTTTGAATTATCTCGTTTGTATTATCTTGTTTATATTATCTCGTTTGTAATATTTTGTTTGTATTATCTCGTGTGTATTATCTCATTTGTATTATCTCGTTTGTATTATCTCATTTATATTATCTCGTTTATATTATCGCATTTATATTATCTCATTTGTATTGTCTCATTTATATTATCTCATTTGTATTATCTTGTTTGTATTATCTGGTTTGTATTATCTCGTTTGTATTATCTCATTTGTATTATCTCATTTGTATTATCTTGTTTGTATTATCTCGCTTGTATTATCTCATCTGTATTATCTCATTTGTATTATCTTGTTTGTATTATCTCGTTTGTATTATCTCGTTTGTATTATCTTGTTTGTATTATCTCGTCTGTATTATCTCATTTGTATTATTTGATTTGTATTATCTTATTTGTATAATCTTGTTTGTATTATCTCGTTTGTATTATCTCATTTGTATTATCTCATTTGTTTTATCTCGTGTGGATTATCTCGTTTGTATTATCTCATTTGTATTATATCATTTGTATTATCTAGTTTGTATTATCTCGTTTGTATTATCTCGTTTGTATTATCTCATTTGTATTATCTCATTTGTGTTATCTCGTTTGTATTATCTCATTTGTATTATCTCATTTGTATTATCTCATTTGTATTATCTCGTTTGTATTATCTCATTTGTATTATCTTGTTTGTATTATCTGGTTTGTATTATCTCATTTGTATTATCTGATTTCTATTATCTCGTTTGTATTATCTCATTTGTATTACCTCATTTGTATTATCTTGTTTGTATTATCTCGTTTGTATTATCTCGTTTGTATTATCTCATTTGTACTATCTCGTTTGTATTATCTCGTTTGTATTATCTTGTTTGTATTATCTCATTTGTATTATGTCATTTGTATTATCTTATTTGTATTATCTCGTTTGCATTATCTCATTTGTATTAACTTGTTTGTATTATCTTATTTGTATTATCTCGTGTGTCTTATCTCGTTCATATTATCTCGTTTGTATTACCTTGTTTGTATTATCTCGTTTATATTATCTCATTTGTATTATCTCATTTGTATTATCTCATTTGTATTATCTAGTTTGTATTATCTCGATTGTATATTCTCGTTTGTATTATCTCATTTGTATTATCTTGTTTGTATTATCTTGTTTGTATTATCTCGTTTGTATTATCGCGTTTGTATAATCTCGTTTGTATTATCTCATTTGTATTATCTCATATGTATTATCTCGTTTGTATTATCTCGTTTATATTATCTCGTTTGTATTATCTTGTTTGTATTATCTCGTTTGTATTATCTCATTTGTATTATCTCATTTGTATTATCTCATTTGTATTATCTCGTTTGTATTATCTCGTTTGTATTATCTCATTTGTATAATCTCATTTGTATTATCTCGTTTGTATTATCTCATTTGTATTATCTCATTTGTATTATCTTGTTTGTATTATCTCATTTGTATTATCTCATTTGTATTATCTCATTTGTATTATCTCGTTTGTATTATCTCGTTTGTATTATCTCATTTGTATTATCTCATTTGTATTATCTCATTTGTATTATCTCGTTTGTATTACCTCATTTGTATTATCTCATTTGTATTATCTCATTTGTATTATCTCATTTGTATAATCTTGTTTGTATTATCTCGCTGGTATTATCTCATTTGTATTATCTCATTTGTATTATCTCATTTGTATTATCTCATTTGTATTATCATGTTTGTATTATCTCGTTTGTATTATCTCATTTGTATTATCTCATTTGTATTATCTCATATGTATTATCTCGTTTGTATTATTTAGTTTGTATTATCTCATTTGTATTATCTTGTTTGTTATTATCTCATTTGTATTATCTTGTTTGTATTATCTCATTTGTATTATCTCGTTTGTATTATCTCGTTTATATTATCTCGTTTGTATAATCTTGTGTGTAATATCTCGTTTGTATTATCTCATTTGTATTATCTTGTTTGTATTATTTCGTTTGTATTATCTATTTTGTATTATCTTGTTTGAATTATCTCGTTTGTATTATCTTGTTTATATTATCTCGTTTGTAATATTTTGTTTGTATTATCTCGTGTGTATTATCTCATTTGTATTATCTCGTTTGTATTATCTCATTTATATTTTCTCGTTTGTATTATCGCATTTATATTATCTCATTTGTATTGTCTCATTTATATTATCTCATTTGTATTATCTTGTTTGTATTATCTCGTTTGTATTATCTCGTTTGTATTATCTCATTTGTATTATCTCATTTGTATTATCTTGTTTGTATTATCTCGCTTGTATTATCTCATCTGTATTATCTCATTTGTATTATCTTGTTTGTATTATCTCGTTTGTATTATCTCGTTTGTATTATCTTGTTTGTATTATCTCGTCTGTATTATCTCATTTGTATTATTTGATTTGTATTATCTTATTTGTATAATCTTGTTTGTATTATCTCATTTGTATTATCTTGTTTGTATTATCCCGTTTGTATTATCTCATTTTTATTATCTCATTCGTATTATATCATTTGTATTATCTGGTTTGTATTATCTCGTTTGTATTATCTCGTTTGTATTATCTTTATTGTATTATCTTGTTTGTATAATCTCGTTCGTATTATCTCGTTTGTATTATCTGCTTTGTATTATCTCGTTTGTATTATCTCATTTGTATTATCCCATTTGTTTTATCTCGTTTGTATTATCTCGTTTGTATTATCTCGTTTGTATTATCTCATTTGTATTATCTTGTTTGTATTATCTCGTTTATATTATCTCATTTGTATTATCTCATTTGTATTATCTCGTTTGTATTATCTTGTTTGTATTATCTCGTTTGTATTATTTCATTTGTATTATCTCATTTGTATTATCTCATTTGTATTATCTAGTTTGTATTATCTCGTTTGTATTATCTCGTTTGTATTATCTCATTTGTATTATGTCATTTGTATTATCTCGTTTGTATTATCTCGTTTGTATTATCTCGTTTGTATTATCTCGTTTGTATTATCTCATTTGTATTATCTTGTTTGTATTATCTCGTTTATATTATCTCATTTGTATTATCTCATTTGTATTATCTCGTTTGTATTATCTCATTTGTATTATCTCATTTGTATTATCTTGTTTGTATTATCTCATTTGTATTATCTCGTTTGTATTGTCTCGTTTGTATTATCTCGTTTGTATTATCTTGTTTGTATTATCTCATTTGTATTATCTCATTTGTATTATGTCATTTGTATTATCTCATTTGTATTATCTTGTCTGCATTATCTAATTTGTATTATCTCGTTTGTATAATCTCATTTCTATTATCCCGTTTGTATTATCTCGTTTGTATTATCTGGTTTGTATTATCTCATTTGTATTATCTTGTATGTATTATCTCATTTGTATTATGTCATTTGTATTATCTCATTTGTATTATCTTGTTTGCATTATCTCATTTGTATTAACTTGTTTGTATTATCTCATTAGTATTATCTCGTTTGTCTTATCTCGTTCATATTATCTCCTTTGTATTATCTTGTTTGTATTATCTCGTTTATATTATCTCATTTGTATTATCTCATTTGTATTATCTTGTTTGTATTATCTCGGTTGTATTAACTCGTTTGTATTATCTCATTTGTATTATCTTGTTTGTATTATCTTGTTTGTATTATCTCATTTGTATTATCTTGTTTGTATTATCTCGTTTGTATTATCTCATTTGTATTATCTCATTTGTATTATCTCGTTTGTATTATCTCATTTGTATTATCTCATTTGTATTATCATGTTTGTATTATCTCGTTTGTATTATCTCATTTGTATTATCTCGTTTGTATTATCTCGTTTGTATTATCTCATTTGTATTATCTCATTTGTATTATCTCGTTTGTATTATCTCATTTGTATTATCTCATTTGTATTATCATGTTTGTATTATCTCGTTTGTATTATCTCATTTGTATTATCTCATTTGTATTATCTCATATGTATTATCTCGTTTGTATTATCTAGTTTGTATTATCTCATTTGTATTATCTTGTTTGTATTATCTCATTTGTATTATCTTGTTTGTATTATCTCATTTGTATTATCTCGTTTGTATTATCTCATTTGTATTATCTCGTTTGTATTATTTTGTTTGTATTATCTCATTTGTATTATCTTGTTTGAATTATCTCGTTTGTATTATCTTGTTTATATTATCTCGTTTGTAATATCTTGTTTGTATTATCTCGTGTGTATTATCTCATTTGTATTATCTCGTTTGTATTATCTAATTTATATTATCTCGTTGTATTGTCTCATTTATATTATCTCATTTGTTTTATCTTGTTTGTATTATCTCGTTTGTATTATCTCGTTTGTAATGTCTCATTTGTATTATCTCATTTGTATTATTTTGTTTGTATTATCTCGTTTGTATTATCTCATTTGTATTATCTCATTTGTATTATCTTGTTTGTATTATCTCATTTTTATTATCTCTTTTGTATTATCTCGTTTGTATTATCTCATTTGTATTATCTCATTTGTATTATCTTGTTTGTATTATCTCGTTTGTATTATCTCGTTTGTATTATCTCGTTTGTATTATCTCATTTGTATTATCTTGTTTGTATAATCTTGTTTGTATTATCTCATTTATATTATCTTGTTTCTATTATCTCGTTTGTATTATCTCATTTTTATTATCTCATTCGTATTATATCATTTGTATTATCTTGTTTGTATTATCTCGTTTGTATTATCTCGTTTGTATTATCTTAATTGTATTATCTTGTGTGTATTATCTCGTTTGTATTATCTCGTTTGTATTATCTGGTTTGTATTATCTCGTGTGTATTATCTCATTTGTATTATCCCATTTGTTTTATCTCGTTTGTATTATCTCGTTTGTATTATCTCGTTTGTATTATCTCATTTGTATTATCTTGTTTGTATTATCTCGTTTGTATTATCTCATTTGTATTATATCATTTGTATTATCTGGTTGGTATTATCTCATTTGTATTATCTCGTTTGTATTATCTCGTTTGTATTATCTCGGTTGTATTATCTCATTGTTATTATCTCGTTTGTATTATCTCGTTTGTATTATCTCATTTGTATTATCTCGTTTGTATTATCTCATTTGTATTATCTTGTTTGTATTATCTCGTTTGTATTATCTCATTTGTATTATCTCATTTGTATTATCTCGTTTGTATTATCTCATTTGTATTATCTCATTTGTATTATCTTGTTTGTATTATCTCATTTGTATTATTTCGTTTGTATTGTCTCGCTTGTATTATCTGGTTTGTATTATCTCATTTGTATTATCTTGTTTGTATTATCTCATTTGTATTATCTCATTTATATTATCTCATTTGTATTATGTCATTTGTATTATCTCATTTGTATAATGTCATTTTTATTATCTCATTTGTATTATCTTGTTTGCATTATCTCATTTTTATTATCTCGTTTGTATAATCTCATTTCTATTATCTCGTTTGTATTATCTTGTTTGTATTATCTCGTTTATATTATCTCATTTGTATTATCTTATTTGTATTATCTTGTTTGTATTATCTCGGTTGTATTAACTCGTTTGTATTATCTCATTTGTATTATCTTGTTTGTATTATCTTGTTTGTATTATCTCATTTGTATTATCTTGTTTGTATTATCTCGTTTGTATTATCTCATTTGTATTATCTCATATGTATTATCTCGTTTGTATTATCTCGTTTATATTATCTCGTTTGTATTATCTTGTTTGTATTATCTCGTTTGTATTATCTTATTTGTATTATCTCATTTTTATTATCTCATTTGTATTATCTTGTTTGTATTATCTCATTTGTATTTTCTCGTTTGTATTATCTCATTTGCATTATCTCATTTGTATTATCATGTTTGTATTATCTCGTTTGTATTATCTCATTTGTATTATCTCATTTGTATTATCTTGTTTTTATTATCTCGTTTGTATTATCTCATTTGTATTATCTCATTTGTATTATCTTGTTTGTATTATCTCATTTGTATTATCTCATTTGTATTATCTTGTTTGTGTTATCTCATTTGTATTATCTTGTTTGTATTATCTCGTTTGTATTATCTTGTTTGTATTATCTCATTTGTATTATCTCGTTTGTATTATCTCGTTTATCTTATCTCGTTTGTATTATCTTGTTTGTATTATCTCGTTTGTATTATCTCATTTGTATTATCTTTTTTGTATTATCTCGTTTGTATTATCTCATTTGTATTATCTCGTTTGTATTATCTCGTTTGTATTATCTAGTTAGTGTTATCTCATTTGTATTATCTTGTTTGTATTATCTCGTTTGTATTATCTCATTTGTATTATCTCGTTTGTATTATTATGTTTGTATTATCTCATTTGTATTATCTGGTTTGAATTATCTCGTTTGTATTATCTCGTTTATATTATCTCGTTTGTAGTATCTTGTTTGTATTATCTCGTGTGTATTATCTCATTTGTTTTATCTCATTTGTATTATCTTGTTTGTATTATCTCATTTGTAATATCTCGTTTGTATTATCTCATTTGTATTATCTTGTTTGTATTATCTTGTTTGTATTATCTTGTTTGGATTATCTTGTTTGTATTATCTCGTTTGTATTATTTCGTTTGTATTATCTCGTTTGTATTATCGCATGTGTATTATCTTGTTTGTATTATCTCGTTTATATTATCTCGTTTGTATTATCTCATTTGTATTATCTCATTTGTATTATCTTGTGTGTATTATCTGGTTTGTATTATCTCGTTTGTATTATCTTGTTTGTATTATCTCGTTTGTGTTATCTCGTTTGTATTATTTCATTTGTATTGTCTCATTTGTATTATCTCATTTGTATTATCTCGTTTGTATTATCTCGTTTGTATTTTCTCATTTGTATTATCTCGTTTGTATTATCTCATTTGTATTATCTTGTTTGTATTATCTTGTTTGTATTATCTTGTTTGTATTATCTTGTTTGTATTATCTCGTTTGTATTATTTCGTTTGTATTATCTCGTTTGTATTATCGCATGTGTATTATCTTGTTTGTATTATCTCGTTTATATTATCTCGTTTGTATTATCTCATTTGTATTATCTCATTTGTATTATCTTGTGTGTATTATCTGGTTTGTATTATCTCGTTTGTATTATCTTGTTTGTATTATCTCGTTTGTGTTATCTCGTTTGTATTATGTCATTTGTATTGTCTCATTTGTAGTATCTCATTTGTATTATCTCGTTTGTATTATCTCGTTTGTATTATCTCGTTTGTATTATCTCGTTTGTATTATCTCATTTGTATTATCTTGTTTGTATTATCTCGTTTGTATTATCTCGTTTTTATTATCTCGTTTGTATTATCTTGCTTGTATTATCTTGTTTGTATTATCTTGTTTGTATTATCTCATTTGTATTATCTCGTTTGTATTATCTCATTTGTATTATCTCGTTTGTATTATCTCGTTTGTATTATCTCGTTTGTATTATCTCGTTTGTATTATCTCATTTGTATTATTTCGTTTGTATTATCTCGTTTGTATTATCGCGTTTGTATTATCTCATTTGTATTATCTGGTTTGTATTATCTCATTTGTATTATCCTGTTTGTATTATCTCGTTTGTATTATCTCGTTTGTATTATCTCATTTGTATTATCTGGTTTGTATTATCTCGTTTGTATTATCTCGTTTGTATTATCTCGTTTGTATGTTTTCGTTTGTATTATCTCGTTTGTATTATCTTATTTGTATTATCTGGTTTGTATTATCTCGTTTGTATGGTCTCGTTTGTATGTGCCCAATGCCTGAAGTTTTACTCGCAGTTTCTATCTTTCCACTAAATCTCGCGAGACTTTGTTCGTTCTATTTCCGGATGTGTTTATTGTGTGCTTCTATTTTCTACCCACAGAGATGTATTCTCAACAGCCTGCTTATTTTCTTCGCTTTTAACATTGTTGCTATCTTATTCTCTATTCATGAAGATCAGACTTTTATAACTACGGATGGCCCTAATAACAGAAATATTTCTCGTCAACACACAGTTAAGTTACCTTCAACTATACCCGAGCGGGGGCTATTTGTGAGTTTTTGAAAGCCTAGATCATCTCTCTTCATTGCTATTACTGCCAGATCTTCCATGACTCTAGGGGTGTAGTACCTAGGGATTAAATAAAAGATCTAGTATCAGACAAACACCTATATAACGGTAAGGCCATAATTTGGGAGCTTATCGGAATGTTGAGTCCCATCTTCATTGTCCCTATAACTATATCACCAAACCTTGTCTCTTACTGCCAAATGCATAATAAGGATTGAACATTCTACTGTCAAACTCAGGGCATAACGGATAACGTACTGACAATAAGTATGACTATATTATGAAAGGTATCAGAATCAGGATGTAGAAGCTACCAGCATGGGTGCCCTGCGTTGCCCCGGTGTTTGGAGGTGTGTGCTAAGCAAAAAAAAAAGGTGGTAGTAAGAAGGCAGGCTCGAACCCGTACTGCGAAGGAGGAAAAGAACGGGAAAAAAAACGTGACGTCTTATCTGTTACGACTACCACCAAACCGGAACGACGTAGGTTTAAGATACTCGAATAGAGATGACTTTCGAAAATATCGGCGAAAAAAACAACCCCTCCCTGCAGAAAAGTGCCCAATTGGGGGTGAAGATATTAATGTTTTTAGCCAATTTTTCGGTATTTGTCGTCTGAAGGGTCGAGTTTCAAAACGATACTGATCTTGTGAAAATCCGTCTCCTCTGTCGAAAGTTATAGGCAGATATGCAAACATACATAGATGAATTCATATATTTGTAGCTCAAATTTTCGATACAAACCGATGAAAAAGCTTGCTCTATCTCTGAATACCATTTATGTAAAATTTCAAATGTTTAGACCAGAAATTGTCTGAGTAATTTGGTAGAGATTGCAGAGGTTAATTTTTTAAAAATTTGGCCCCTATTATGACCGCTTAACATTTATTGTTTTGGGCTCAAATCAAGTTATTAAGTTAGATCCATGTCCAAGGAACCTATATCTAAAATTTCAATTGTTTAGACCCAAAATTGTCGGAGGAGTTTGGTAGAGTTCTCAAAGGTCAAATCGTTGAACTTTGACCCCTTAACAGCCAAATTTCTGGCCGAAAACGAATTACAAAGATTTTCCCAAATCTTCATAACGTGTATATCAAATTTTGAGTCTGTAGACTGAAAGTTGACGGAGTTATTGTGTAGGGAAATGTACAGAGACAGACAGACACTTTTACTGTTATAGATATATAGATAATAATGAAAACATAATTTAGAAAAGTGAGAATGAGTGTGTGAGGATAATTCTCAACCTACATACTCAACTAATGTTTGATCTACAGACTTGACATTTAGTATATAGGGTATTCAGACACGTGGAAAACTTTTTTAAAGCGTTTCCATCCGGGGGTAAAAAGGCGGCTAAGGGAGTAAAATTGGAAAATTGGTTCGTGGCGGGGGCATCGGATTTTTGACTGTTTGTAAATTGTTTTTACAAATGCACACGTGTGAATCGTTCACATAACATATTGCTTATGTTAAGATTAAGTAAGTTTGAAAAGATTTTCCAAAGATCTTGTGAAGCTGACCTAATGGTTATCGTACTTGAATCAATGTCTTCAGTTTTGGTTTCGATTTCAGCTCCTTTTTTATTCAAAAGAAGTGAACTGTTTAGAAAAATCACAATACTCGCATGCACATATCTCCCAGTTTCTGTATGAATTAAATATAATATTCATGCGCATTTTACGACCGGGCAACGCCGGCGGCATGCAAGTTTTATTATAAATATAGGAGATTATAAATGTATTAAAGTTATATTAGAATGATTGCAAGTAAGAACACTGCGCGAAAAAGATAATAGACATATCGAAAAACAAATGACATTTTAACAGATGACATGCTCTTCTTGCGCATGAATATTATTAAATATAGCTTTAATATTATTTGATTTTTAAAATTTTAAAGTTTTATGTTGCAGTTCACACCTGGATTTTTTACACGTAGAATCTAAGATGTTTGTTTCACGGATGACGGGCACATGATCTGATCCATTCACTGGCTATTTGCTTGATTTACTTTCATTTGGCATTCTGTTGAAAATGCCTTTTATTTTCGCGAGAAAATTCTTAGATATTTTTCTTGATATTTTCAATTTCATGAAAATCAGTGATGCATATTTTACTGATGTTTGCGCTCTGGTGACAAGATCCCATCTTCAAAAAATCTATGGATTAAAAGTTTTTATAATTTCTTGTGTAAATTTAATAGATCAATAAATACTGTAATTTATCCTTCGTTAGTTTAATCATCCATATTATATATATATATATATGCATGTATGTATATAAATATATATATATCCCAAGAATCATATATATATATATATATATATATATATATATATATATATATATATATGGTGACGGATTCTTTGTGTTGTATATATATATATATATATATATATATATATATATATATAATTATTATAGTAAAAAAATAATTATATATATATATATATATATATATATATATATATATATATATATATATATATATATGCTAGCGTGTAAGAGGGGGCGCCCGGTTTGTTCGGGCGTAAAATACGGTTAATATGACATTTTAATTTGTCCGGATTTCGTATATATTATCATAAAGTCGTGATTTCAAATGTAAAAATTCAGTATTTTGGTGTCACCAACTACAATCGAAATTGCAGCATTCAAAGCTGGTGACGTTATCACTGTGCCAACGTGACACGCATATAAACCGATTAAAATTCAAATTTAAGATAAACTAAGATTTCTGAACAAAATGGTAAACGATTTTTTGAAATTTTGACAAATGTTTTCCCCTTAAAACAATTTTAACCGGCTACATACCCATAAAAGAAAGGTACGTAAAAATCCAATATATATATATATATATATATATATATATATATTATATATATATATATATATGTGTGTGTGTGTGTGTGTGTGTGTGTGTGTGTGTGTGTGTGTGTGTGACAATTTGGAGAATACAGGATTTCATAATTACTAAATAGAAACACATTTTTTTAAATTTATAATTAATAAAAAATAGTGAAAAAGCCAGCTGACTGGTTTTTTCCTCGCTTAACAAAGGAAATGGGGGAATAGTTTCGATTTTAAAAAAATATTTATCAAATAGAAATATGGCGGAGGACAAAAAAAACGAGGGATAAAATAAGTAGAGATATAATCAAATAGAAACCATATTAAGTCCCAAAATTTTTTCGTTTTGCTTGCAAAGGGAGGTTTAATAACTTAATATATATGGTGTCTTAAATGCTTACATTAAATAGTGAGTGTTACTTGCCGAGAACAGAGAACAAGTCCACACTAAACTTAAAAGCACAAAGACGGCTGTTTATCAGATGTTCAAATATGGCCGAACCATATGTATTATTTAAAACGTCTAATGGTATAATATATGTTCACTTGCAATGCATTGGGCGGGCGTCGCAGATATAAGATTCCCATGAAAACAACATATTCGTTATGAAAAGTATGAAAGTTAAATCTTTGTAATAATACGATATTCGTTCAATAAGTTTGCAGACCTTTATCATTAATAGTACACACATTGAAACTCTAGTCTCCTTCGAAGTAATCTCCTCCGACTGCAATGCACTTGTTGTACCATTCCAACAACTTCTAGAAAGCTCCATGAAGATTCTCTTGTGAGCGTGTCAATGACCCTCGTCACAGCCTCTTTCATATCCTCAATTGCCTCATGGCGACAGTTTCTAAGACTTTCCCTGGGCTCATGAAATAACCTAAAACCACAGGGAGTGACTCTCAACCTTTTTTTACTCATGGACCCCCTTTTCCCTTCTTTTTTATCTTGGTGGACCCCTTCATAACTATTGGTCATAAGACAATCTTCTATTTTTCACTCATATAAATTTTGAGTTTTTAATAATCAAAGAAATATTATATAATTAAGCTTTATTTTTAAATGAAAACTAATTTAATGCAAATAAAGTAATCTACAACAACTATAATAATTATGATAAGTTTTGTTATGCTTTGCCTGTGGACCCCCAGAAATATTCCATGGACCCCCTAGGGTCTATGTGGACCCGATTGAGAACCCCTGGTCTAGACTATAGGGAGGGTGAGGAACTGTCTTGATGCCTATTTGATCAAATAGTTTGATCTTATCTGAGTACTTTTGGAACCAACTGCGTGCAAATCCTTCGCATCTTCAGTTCGTCGCGAATAATTGTGTGTACAGTTCCCACACTGACATCAAACTGTGTACTCATTGTCTCTATAGACACACGACGGTCCTTATCCATGAAAGTCTTTATTTGGTCAATCAACACTCGTGTTCTCACATCCTTACTCCACCTACAACTTTCATTACCCCTCACATATTCTCTGTCTTCCTTGAATCTCTTATGCTACTCAAAAACGGAGGCTCGATTCATGCAAGATGGACCAAATGCAATCTGAAGCATTCTATACGTTTTTCTGACATTTTTCAACATTTGAAATAAAATTTTCTTGCATATCGAGCTTCTACAGTTACTTAACGTCCAGATTGCATTTATTAAATTCAACAATCAGCTTTAGTAGAGTGCATTTCAATTCCCTCTGTAGCTGTTCCTTTGAACCTGAAATCATAAAAATTGGTCAGTCATCTCATAACATGTATAGCAATAACATACTGAATAATCAAGAGTCTGCGATAATTTTAAATGATTGTACAATAAAGTATGGAAACTTATTGAAGGGCTCTAGTAAGTACTATATGCCAGATCACATTAAGTAGATCGGGGTCAATGAGATGCTTCTATCGTTTAAAAGCTCCAAAAGTAACACGCGCAAGAACACATAAACAAAAGAGAACACAAGATTCAGAAATCATGAAGAAAAGAAATGAATAAAATTACGATGGTCTAATTTGCTGAAGACTGACTTATCGAAAAACTGACATGGTGAAAACAATCTAAAAAAAAAAAATGTCGCCCGATAAGAGGGATGTCATTTTTATGTCCATTATATGGCGGGTTTTGTGACATTTGGACGCCATCACGGCATAATTCACGCTTGGCCTGCGCCGGAGACGCTGAATGAGGAAGTCAAAGATGTCGACAAAATAATTTCCTTTCTAGATTGTTGTCTGGAAGTTGTAATCTAATAACTGAACCAGAAACTCATTTAGTGGCCACGACTCTAAGTGGATCGCGTGTAAAGAAGGCATGAACGATCCCAAAGGCCAAAATCAATGTTCTTACTACAGAATGGTGTCCGTGATGAACCAACTTGAGATTCAGTTTGTTACATAACATAGTAAGCAAAAGGACACATTTGGAATAGTGTTCAGTTATAAAGTTCGCATCAATCATTCATGACGTACGAAGTAATATATATATATATATATATATATATATATATATATATATATATTACAATATAAAAATGCGAGCATGAAAAGTAATATGGTTAAGCTTAAACATGGAAAAGTAAAGGACTAGTTTTTAAAACTGGAATAGAAAAAAGACAAAATATTCCAGTAAAAAATATAATAACATTATAACTTGAAATATTGCATCATTAAAAATTGATTATATAATGTTAAATTAAATTTGTTTTTAATATTCTTAATTCTGCAATATTTTAAGTTATAAATTTATTGTCTGTTTAGCTCCTATATACAGTGCTTTCAGTATTTTTAGTCTTATGTTTGGATTCATATGAATGAATTTTGTGTTTTCAACTAGGATTTTTCTAAATTGGGAATGTGGGCAGACATGTTGTTTTAAGTTATATATAGATATATAAACCACAGCTCAAACAAGCAACTACCTCAAGCCAGGATCGAAACCCGACCGCCCAAACGACAGTCAAAGCTATTCAGCTGCTACTATGCGGGTAGTGAGTTAACAATGGTTTGACATTGTCCAAATGCCTATGCTCAATTTGTTTGCACAAAAAGTATCGCTTAATACGCTAATGGCAGTTTGTATATCACCGCCCAATATGCTCAACCCAAGATAGGGAGCATTATAATCGTCCACGTACAGTACTGTTTCGTTGAATCACAACTCATCAGTGCTGCTAGACAGGCATCTACCTCAAGCTAGGATCGAAACTCGAGTGCTCAATCGACAAACATCTATATATATATATATATATATATATATATATATATATATATATATATATATATGAAGGCTTCCATCAGTCTTGACAGACTATGGATACCCACTGTAAGGGTGCCTGCGCGTGAAATTTGTGTGGCAAGACTTGCGCAACCTCTAACCACGCCTCTCCTGAGTCAACATTGTTGCATACCAGTGGCAAGTTGAGGTACAAGACGACTGGAAACAATGCCGAGATAAGCGGAGAGCACATACAGCGCCTAGAATTCCCAAATGGTCACCCATCTGGTTTTAGCCAGGCTCAACATTGCTTAACTTCGGTGATCTGACGAGAACCGGTGTGTCAACGTGATTATGCCGTATGTATATATATATATATATATATATATATATATATATATATATATATATATATATATATATATATATATATATATATATATATATATATATATATATATATATATATATATATATATATATATACATATATATATATATATATATATATATATATATGATAATTAATTATGCCGTATATATATATATATATATATATATATATATATATATTGATAATTATATATATATATATGATAATTGATTATGCCGTATATATATATATATATATATATATATATATATATATATATATATATATATATATATATATATGATAATTAATCTGGATAGAATTTTTTAATTGTCATATATGAAAGGGTTATTTGGACTATGATGCACTTAAATTATGTTATTCGCTGATATATATATATATATATATATATATATATATGTATATATATATATGTATATATGTGTGTGTGTGTGTGTGTGTGTGGTTTTCAGTTCAGATAGTTAACTAAATAGATTCACTGTCATCCCACCCTCGTATTAGTGTTTAACAAGCAACGTCTATCACAGAAAGATTCAATCGCTTTTCACTTTCTTATAGATCGATCCCTAATATTCATAATAATATTAATAATAATAATATTAATATAAATAATAATTTTAATAATAATTTTTATAATAATAATAATATTAATAATAATAATAATATTAATATAAATAATAATTTTAATAATAATTTTTATAATAATAATAATATTAATAATAATAATAATAATATTAATATAAATAATAATTTTAATAATAATATTATTAATAATAATATTGATAATAATAATAATAATAATAATAATAATAATAATTAGAAGAAGAAGAAGAAGAAAAGAAGAAGAAGAAGAAGAAATATGGGAACCAGAGTGATGGCTGTAAAAATATAGTAATGGGAAGGGTTGAAATATTAAGAAAAAATAACGTTGGATGTGGAGACTAATGCATATGAGTTATGTAAGTAAGACGGGCACATAGAAACTACTGCAGAGGCAAAACGCAAAGAACTGCAACATGAAATCATGAAAAACTGAAACCTTATAATTATAAATTAACTCGCACGCCCCCTCCTAAAAATCTAGTGTTGGCTTATGCAACACTACACCAAATAATCGAAGAGGACCAAGGAGAATGAAAGGACCGAGGAACGAAAGCACCAACCAGACCTCTACAAGATGAGTGCGAAGAGGACTGGGAGCTTTGGGAGGCTTATTACCATCGAAATTTCAGTGAAGACCAATGATCGCTACTAATGAGAAATCAATGGTAAACGACTGTTGCGATAACGCTAACTAATTTGAAAGAATTATCGAAAAAGTGGTGAGTACTGAAAAACTTCGGGAGACTTGGTGTCATTCAGACTTCAAGAAACACAATAGGTTTTTCTCGAAGCGAAATCTTTGATGATGGGCTGTGTGACTATTCCTCGTGAGTAAATAATATATATGCATATATATATATATATATATGCATATATATATATATATATATATATATATATATATATATATATATATATACACTCCTTTAAATATGTTTTTGTGTGTATTGACATTCATATTAAAAATCCTTTTTTCTATTTGTTTAAAAAGAAACCAAAATGTTGTTATATATGGCCGTTGAATTTCGTACATCTACAAAAGATCTAGCTAATTGGCATATGTTTTTAAACGTTCATTTTAATTAATTCCCTATTAACATTTTTTGGTTTTCTTATGGGAAGACATGTTTTGTTAACTATTATGTGTAAGTATATTCATAGAGGTATTCTACATGATTTATACTTGCGTAATATTTGCGTAAAAGTTTATAGTAAACACAAACATTTTTCTACATATATTTATGTATATATATATATATATATATATACATATATAAATATATATACACATATATATATATGTTTTGTTTAAAAAGATTTGCCTACCAAACTCCTCTGTCACTTTTGTTTTTTGTCTACAGACAAGAAACTTTTCTTTATTTTTTCCAATTTTCACTCCAAACAAGGCAAAGTGCCACTTTGAAGTAGGGGGCTACTATCGGGGACATAAGTTGCAGGGGTATTATGAGTAGCAATGTGTATGTTCACATTACATTTGAACTTCTGCATGTCAGTACAGTTGTGAAAGCAGAATCTCGGAAGGGAATTTCAAAGTCTAGCAGTTCTGGGGAAGAAACTATTGGAGTAAAAGGCTTTCTTACACCTAGGGTACTCTAAAGTGAAGGGATGGGGTTTATCTACTTCTCGGTTTTATCGGGGGTGTTCACGTCGAGGGGGATACAAGTGCTTGTAGTTCGTCAGAGCATTCACGATAAAAATACTTGTAGAACAGGAAGAGGGATGCAACATTTCGTCGATGGGACAGAGACTTAAGCCTAGATGAGAGTTCAGGACCTATCAGGTTGGCCACTCTCTTTTGAACCCTCCCCAGAAGTGAGAGACAAGTAGCAGATGCACCAGCCCAAATGTGACAACAGTACTCCATACATGGGCGAATTGTGGCCTTATAGAGGTACATGATACTTTCATACGTAAGTCAAGAGAGCCCACCTTCTTCGCAGCAGCCTTGGCAATGCTCTCAATGTATCTATTCCAGTTCGTGTTTCTTGTCAACATTAAGCCGAGGAGTTTAAAGGACGTACTTTCGGGTAATGTGTTCTTGGCCATTGCTATTGGTGGTAGAGAATGTTTCTTGTAAGTATTGAAGTAAACAAGCTCAGTCTTGGCAGCATTAAATGTGATCATCCATTTTTTCCACATTCCACTACAGATTAGAGGTCATCCTGTAGTGTTTATGCCATTTTCTTAGATATGTGTCTATTTGTTTTCCCCTGGTGCCTGTTATAGAGAATGGTGTCATCAGCAAATATACCCATCTCAGAAACAATTTTATTAGGGAGGTCATTTATGAATATCAAGAATAATAACGGTCCAAGGATAGACCCCTGAGGTACTCCCGCATTTATGTCATATTGTTTAGATGTACGATAGTCGGGACAACCTGGGTTTTTTTCTTACTTAAGAAGGATTTAATTACATTATAATTCTTCCAATGGTACTATTTGATCTAATTTTCCTTAGAAGACCATCGGGCAATACCATGTAAAAAGCATTAGATATATCTAGGGCTACCGCTCTACTCTCCCCTGTTTTGTCCAGTGAACGGTATGTATGTTCAGAGATTATAGTTAGGATATCTGCAGTAGAACTGGCTTGCCTAAATCCATATTGATTGTCGGTCAGGAGTTTAGCAGCTGTGAGGTGATGGACAAGAGCTTGATTAATTAAGGACTCAAATATTTTGGCGAAAAGCGGGAGAAGCCTAATGGGGCGATAATTTAATGGGTCAATTCTTTCGCCAGAATTCTTGAAAACTGATACCACAGAAGCGGTTTTCCAGCAGTCAGGAAAGCAAGATTCTTTAAGGCATTTGTTGTAAAGTTTGGAGAGAACTGGTACAACTTCAGCGGAGCATTTTTGTAATAGTACCGTCGGGATGAGATCGGGTCCACATATTTTTGAGGTGTCTAAGATTTTTTATGATACCATGTACCTGAGAAGGTGTGATTTTCAAATAATCTAGTCTGGCATCTGTCCGCAAGGGAAAGTCAAGGAGGGAGTGGTGTACCGAGTCCAATGTGGAGTTTGAGACAAACCGACTGGCAAGCAGGTTAGCCTTCTCGGTTGCCGTGCAAACAACCTCATGAGTGTTTCATAGTAGGAGAATCGCTGACTGCCCATTATTTACTACACTTCACATGCGAAACTTTATATTTTGGTTTTAGCCGGGGAAATCGGTGCAAATGTGTGAAAATTAAAAAATGAAATTTGCCCGGTGAAGGTCGAACGACGGTATTACTAATATGAATGCGTAACGTAATAGCTATTGGTTCATGTTTCATTGTAACGTACTTAAAGTCAAAAGAAAAAGTAAATCGTAAACTAAGCATTTTGGTTTCGATTTTCGGTGGTGGCGCACGAGTCATTTTTTAACATTTTAAATTATTAAGATATATTAGGTCCAATATAATATAATTAATGCGAAATCTACATTAATCAAAATATGATATTTAAGCGTATTTTACGATCGGCAAGAGAGAAAAAGAGAGAGAAAGAGAGGGAGAGAGACAGACAGCCACACAGACACACAGACACACAGACAAACATAGACAGGGAAAGATAGAAAAAGAGATATTGATGTTTGAACAACCTTCAATGAAGTACAAAAACTCATTATATTCGTCGAGAAATTATTTCATTATTAATTAGAACAAACAATTCTTTCGGTACATACTAATATATATATATATATATATATATATATATATATATATATATGTGTGTGTGTGTGTGTGTGTGTGTGTAATAAAATAAAATATATATAAATATAAATAAAATATATATAAATGCGATAAAATAAAATATATATCAAGATATAACTAAAAATACTCTCTATTGTCTATAACAATGTGTGTTCAAATGAAAAAATTCTGCCTAAATATACACTATATATATATATATATATATATATATATATATATATATATCGTGTATATTTAGGCAGCATTTTTTCATATATTTATATATATATATATATATATATATATATATATATATATATATATATATATATGTGCGTGCGTATGTGTGTGTTATTCATACAATCATCAGCAAGTAGTAATGAACAAAAACTAAAACATTTGGCAGCCCTCACTTGGAATCACTTAGTTGCAATCGGTCCCTTCAAATTCACAGTCAGTATTATAAGGTTTTATTCTTTTAACTTTATATAAATCATAATATTTTATGCAACACATATTTCTCTAGAAAAGGCATAAAACCACTTGATCTACTGAGCTGCATAGGAAACAATCAAAGATCCAAAACTAAACAACGATAAATGTTCTATGGATGAATTCCAACCTAGAAAATTCTTCCCCCTTTGTCGGAAACAAACCGGATGGAATGTGAGGACCAAAGGACAAAGTAAAGAAAACCGGGGTTTCGAGGCTAGTGAAATAAGCACAAGGTTCGCTTTTTACTCTTCATTGTAATATCAAAGTTTTCTCAGAAAACAGCAATTATTCTCCCTTTGTCAGAAGCATTGCTCATGGAGTGTGAGGATTACATGATAAAATAAGGGAAACAAATGTTGTGAGATTACTGTATTAAATCCAAGGTGCACTTTCTATTCTCCTTAAGGGTCAAACTATGCAACATCTCAGGTGTGGGTTCAGGTAATAGAAGATCTGTAAACAGAAAATAGCGTTTAGCATTCTTTTATGATTCTTCGGGTTAAAAGAAAATAAAGAATAATATGACAAAATTACAACTGCTCATCTCGAGCGATATTAATGACTAGGGCTATGACTACAGCGTATTGTTTTCATTTTTTTGACTCTGTCGTCATAGCCCTATTAATGATTTATAGTTTTGTTTATTGTAAGTCTGACTTGAATACAAGTTCTACTTAGCAATATATAAACTGCAAATAATATAAGTTTGTGACGCATTATTAATGTGTATATAAGCCTTGAAACAGTGCGTGTTCTCTTCTGACGTCCCGACATTATCTCTATGCCAGAATGTATTACCTTACAAGAAGAAAAATGATAAACTTGATTATATACAAGTCTACAAAAAGATGTACGTTCCGAAATGGTGCGTGTTTCTTTTTGATTGCGCGACATTATTTAGAGACCGGCATGAAATAACTCACAAATTAAAAAAAAAAACTTTGATAACTTTGATTGTATCTATGCTTGCAAGGTAAGCACTGTCTTCCACCCACTAATGTCTCTTTCGTTCGCTCGCTACATTGCGAGTTTCTCCTACTGTTCCGGTAACAAATATTATTATTCAATGTTAAACCTCAGCATTTAAGCATAATGTCGTGTAATACTGCATTCAATGTCTCTGCCTTGGCGCAATTCGAGCTGCCTAACTTGGTAATTTTCAAATCATCTGCCTTATAAAGTTTTCCGAATATTCTTTATAGACACTTGACAAGACAGAATAACTTTACGGTTGCGGAAGACAACTCGCCCGGTCCCCCACCCCCTGCTGGACTGGACACAAAGTCAAGCAAATACCATATGTGGGGGAAACGCCACATATAAGACCTTGGCAACCCTTCATACCAATTGTCACTATCCAGCTCCCTTACTACCAGGGGAGTTGGTCCCCATTTCCCCTTCACTCCTCACATTAAAAATCGGTCTTGTGCCTAATTTGCTCGGTAGGGGAGCAAATAAATACGAATTTTACGGCTGCGGACATGTCTGAAATATGCCAGATCATAATTGTAGACTAAAACAGCATTTGCCGACGAAAAACAATTAAATCATAATTAGTTCTCATCATATATTTATGTCGCAGCATCACTGATGAGATGGTTCAATTGCTGCCACACGAGTCTGATTAGTTGCATTCTTTTTCTATAATTACTTTCTCGGGTGAGATTGATGTGCACCTGTCTTTTGTTTTAAGGCTGGATCGTGAAAACAAACATTAAAGTGTATCCTGTGTTACTAGTTCCCTTAACAAAACTCAATCATGTTCTACAAGACCAAAGCATAAACAACAGTTATTCTCCACAAAACAATCAAACCAAGCACAATGATTAAATACCTGAAGATATAAAGAATGTGAAAGAAGGAACATTTTTCTAAAATAAACATGAAAAAAGTTGCTACGTCGTTAAAGAAAATGGCCAGCTTAGCATCGCAAATAAATATTTGAAACTACAAGGAACTTGAAACAAAAACATTTTATCCCCCAAATTACTGAATTCCGCATTAAATATGGATCAAATAATGTATCGAGTACTGTTGTCATGTTTCGGCTGATTAATCTGTGTCCCATATGGGATCTATTGGAGAAACGTATCTGTTTCACTTTCACTACAACCTCTCTCTCTCTCTCTCTCTCTCTCTCTCTCTCTCTCTCTCACACAGATGTGATGTTGCTAGTCTCAGTCTTTTCTACAAATACTATTAAGGCCTTTGTTCTTTAAAATTGTCTGATCTATTCCTGCTTCTTTTGTCCCAGCTCGTTTGACTCATTAGTCTAGAAGTCTTCATCAATTCGTTGTGCTAATAACTCATTGTAATACTTCCTATTCCAGTAGCTTCTTTACAAGGACTGCAAGGTTGTGGATATCTCCTCCTTCTGACTGTTTTTCTTTCTACCCACAACCTTGTTTTTTTTTTCAAGTAGGGACAGCTGCGCGTGTAATTGTGACGCAAGGATTGCGCAATCTCCAACCACACCTCTCCTGAATCGGCACTGTTTGAGTTCAGTAGCAAGGAGAAATCCAGAACGACTGGAAACAATGCAAACATAAGCGGAGAGCACACGCTACACCTGAAAGACCCAAATGGTCATCCATTTAGTACTGACCAGGTTCAACGTTGCTGGTGCTGCTAGATCACCGAAGTTAAGCAAGGTTGAGGGGTTAGTAACTGATTTTTATATGTGTGTGCACGAGAATAACATTTTTGTAGTACTTTTCTGTGGCCCAACCAACATAGAAATTAGCTAATAATGCGATTAAACAGTATTCTAGAATCCTTTCATGAGTAGCTTTTTGTGAGGGAAGCTGATTTTTATGAATATATTAGTCGGGAGACCTGACGTTGTCCGGGATTGAATTATGATCAACAATTGTTTCACACTTCCATATTTTTATTCTCATCGAAATCGGTGAAATCACCATTTTTCAATCAAATCGATTGATTGCTTGTTTTAGTTGGAACTCCATTATGGCGCACCGGCAGGAAGTTTCACATGCCTCCCCGCAGTGACTAAGTGCACAATACATTTTAGTCTACATTGCACTGTAGAGAACCTACTGTTGATTTTATATAAAAAAAATATTGACTTAAAGTTTAATATGCAAAAGTCAAGTATCATGGTTCAATTGTGCTATAAACAGAAACATTCGTTTAAACTGCGCTCTGTCATATAGACCAACCTACTGTTAATTTTATAAGCCTGTCGTTACTGCGTGTGCGGTGGTAATCGCTTTAATTTGAGTTTAGAATGAAAAGATCAAGCATCATAACAGAAACATTTATTTCAAACGTCCCCCTGTCATATGAAAGAATTTACTGTTGATTTTATATGTTTTGCCTTACGGCTTGTGCGTTAATAAAACTTCTCAAATGCACGTGTACTGTAAACTTTGGTCAAAATCTTCTGCTCCTTTTTTCATCGGATTTTTCGATTATCGATTATTGATACTTACAGAAGACATTCCGATACAAAACCTATCTAAGAATACTGCTAGGTACATAAAATGCCTTGGTGTAAAATTTCATAAAAGTCGCCCCAACCGTTTTCGAGTTCATAGGGAACGGAGGCACATGCACACACAGGCACACACGCACACGGTGTTCCATTTTGTATAATAGTAGAGCTTCTAGTAGAACAGTTTTACATCGCATTTATGTCGCCTAACAGACATAAACATCAGGATATAACTCTACTAAACCTTATTTTAGAATTAAGTGTCAAATTCTAACGAAAATCCATTACATAATTTATTGTTTTACCTCGCAAAAATCGGAAATATCTGAATTTTCATCTCTAATCCATTTGCATGAAACTAAATCAACTATGTATATCCCACATAATCTGCATTTACGCCTTGCAGTTATTTTAAGCATACATAATGGTCAGTTAATTTGAGAGTGAATCGTGGATTATATTCTGGATTTTTCCGATAGATGTGATATTTGTATTAATTTGATAAGCGGGACCTATGTAATATATTGCTGCTGGGCAAGCTGTGAGATTTCAGCGTAAATGCGGACTCTGCTATATTATTGTAGCCCTTTTGTTAAAACTGCAAAAATATTTATCTAAGTAATCTGGTTAATGTAGTGTTAGAATATATCTGATTATTACGGTTTATCTCCAATATTTTTATATGTTTCTGATATATTACCATTGTATGAACGCCCTGTGCAAACGGAAACCAAACGATATCATCAGCCCAGCTTAAAACAGAATAGGTATAACCTTTGGATTCTAACCAGAAGATCAAGAAGGTATATTTTTGTTTCATGTACGGGCCAAAAGCGACGTTATTTTTTTTTTATTATTTTTTTTCTTTCTCAATTGCGTCTTCAGGAGATCCTATTTATTCAAAACGAGGATAGAAGGTGAAAACAAACTACAAACATTAAATTAGTCATCCTATGTCTTAACGTTTGTAGTATGGTATCACCTTCCGTCCTCCTTTCTAATAAATACGATCTCCCGATCAAATAATTTATAATCTGGAAACCGTGACACACATACGTACGTACGTTAAAGGTACTACGGTATTTATATAAGGATTCATCGAACTGTAGTTCGCATCTTGAGTATTATCAAAAGCAGCATGCATACCGTAGGTTTAACCGACATAAGTCCAGTTCAAACAGACTGAAGTATATAGAAGCTAGAAATAAGGTTAAGAAACAAATAGCGACAGCTAAGAGAGAATTTATGGAAACCACTAAAAAGCGCATCGAAGCACAAAAACTAGGAACTCGAGACTTCTGGAAAATCTACAACAGTGTAGTAAATAATGCGCAATCAACAATTCCCCCACTAACCAACAATCACGAGGTTGTATCCTCAGCAACCGACAAGGCTAACATGCTTGTCAGTCGGTTTGCCTCAAACTCCACACTGGACCCTTCCAACCACCCCCTACCTGACACCGGACAGACGCCACGCTAGACGATCTGAAAACCACCCCTGCTCAGGGGCATGCTATCATAAAAAAACTTGACACTTCAAAAGCATGTGGACCCGATCTTATCCCAGCTGTGCTATTAAAAAAGTGCTCAGCCGAAGTAGCTCCAGTTCTCTCCAAACTCTACAACAAATGCCTTAATGAAGCTTGCTTTCCGGGCTGTTGGAAAACTGCTTCTGTTGTACCAGTGTTCAAGAATTCTGGGGAAAGGACTGACTCATCAAATTATCGCCCCATTAGCCTCCTCCCACTTTTTTCCAAAATATTTGAGACCTTAATTAACCATGCTCTAGTCCATCATTTTACAGATGCTAAACTTCTGACTGACAAACAATATGGATTTAGACAAGCCCGTTCCACAGCAGACATCCTTACTGTGATCTCTGAACGTATACACCATTCACTGGACAAAGCGGGAGAGGGCAGAGCGGTAGCTCTAGATATATCTAAGGCTTTTGACAGGGTATGGCATGAGGGTCTCCTCAGGAAAATTAGATCATACGGTATCACTGGTAGAATACTTAACATAATTAAATCCTTCTTAGATAAGAGAAAAATCCAGGTTGTCCTCGACGGTCGTACATCCAAACAATATGATATAAATGCGGGGGTGCCCCACGGTTCTATCCTTGGACCTCTATTGTTCCTGATATGTATAAATTACCTCCCCGACAAAATTGACTCTGAGATGGGTATATATGCTGATGACACTACACTCTATGGCAGGCATGACAAGAAGACGAATGAACACATTTCTAAAGAAATGGCAGAAACACTAGAGGAAGACCTCCAATATGTGATGGAATGGGGACAAAAGTGGTTGGTCGCGTTCAATGCTGCCAAGACTAAACTAGTTTCATTCAATAATTACAAGAAACCCTCTCTACCACCTATAGCAATGGCCAATGATTCTTTATCTGAGAGTACATCTTTCAAACTCCTTGGCCTAACGTTCACAGGAAACATGAGTTGGAACAATTACATTGAAGGCATTGCCATGGCCGCTGCAAGAAAGGTGGGCTCTCTCTACCGTGCTAGAAAACTACTAACACCCGAAAGTATCCTGTACCTCTATAAGGCCACCATTCGCCCATGTATGGAGTATTGCTGTCACATCTGGGCTGGTGCATCTGCTACTAGTCTCTCGCTCCTTGACAAGGTTCAAAAGAGAGTCGCAAGCCTGATAGGCCCTGAACTGGCATCTAAGGTTCAGCCTCTGTCCCATCGACGAAATGTTGCATCCCTCTGCCTTTTCTACAAGTATTTTAGTGGTGAATGCTCTGACGAACTGCAATCACTTGTGCCCCCACGACGTGTGCACCCTCGACAAACCCGACAGGCTGCTAAATCCCACCCCCACATTGTAGAGATCCCTAGATGTAAAATATCTTTTTACTCCAATAGTTTCTTCCCCAGAACCGTTAGACTCTGGAATTCCATTCCAGGTCCCTGCTTCCCCAACAGTACTGACGTGCAGAAGTTCAAGTGTAACGTGAACCGATATCTTGCTGCATAAATCCCTACATAGTACCCCAGTAGTTGTTGCCCCTGATAGTAGCCCCCTACACCAAAGTGGCAATTTGCCTTGCTTGGGGTGAAAATGTAATTAAAAAAAAATTATCATGACAATTTTTTAGCCGAGGTCACCTCAGATATTCTTCAGGTTTGTCTCACGTATAATGTTTATGATTTCTGTTAAACTGGTTTACTTCTGTTCATGTTACAGCCTAAAGTCATTTAAACACACCTATTCAGATCAGATACCACAAATAATACAGTGTATTAACCTTTTCTCGTAACCTTATGTATATTACGTCATATCAACCCTTTTTAGCTTTACAATATTTTACACGGTAAAAAGACAGCTCTAAATCCCTTAAGTTGCATATACAAAGTGACTTCAATAATTTTCCAAACATTTTTATACAGGTCTTTAAAGTTGTCGTAGATTCTTGAGAATTCAGTACGTAATTGCTATACATTTTATGAGATAACTGACCAGGTATAAATGAAAGCTAGAGCAGGAATTGGAATACACCCTACTAAAGCCTAATTGTCACAGCTGCTTAATTTCAAAATTGCAATCTGGACATGAGTACACTGTTTTAAATTTGGAAAAAAATGCCACAGAAATGTATGGAATGCTTCAGACTGCTTTTAGACCATCTTGTATGAATCGAGCATGAATCGAGAGTTTTAGAGTAGCATAAAAGATTCAATGAAGAGTGTGAGTCTATGAAGGATAATGAGAATGGTTCGAGGAGTAAGGAAATTAGAACACCAGAGTTGATTGGCCAAATAAAGAATTTCATGGATAAGGACATCCGTGTGTCTATAGAGACAATAAGTGCACGGTTTAGTGTAAATGTGAGAACTTTACACACAATTATTCACGAGGAACTGAAGATGTGGAAGATTTGCGTGAAATTTGTCCCAAGGGTGCTCAAAGAAGATCAGAGTATTTGACAAAGATGGGCACCAAGACGGTTCATTACCCTCCCTATAATCCAAACCTTACTTTCTGTGACTTTTGGTTATTCCCGAAGTTATTTCCTTAGAGACAGTTGTTATCAGAAAACTGAGTAGATGAAAAAGGCTATGACGAGGGTCATTGGCATGCTCACACAGGAAGACTTCAATAGGGCCTTACAGAAATTGTTGTAACCGTATAACTAGTGCATTGCAGCCGGAAGAGATTACTTTGAAGAGGAGAAGAATGTGTGTATTCAATAAAACTACCCTTACGAAAAAAGTCTGAAAACCTATTGAAGGCACCTCGTATACTTAATTAACTCTTCTCGCTTGCTACCGAAGGGCCTCAATCTGTGATAGAACTCAGAATTTCGAACGAGACCTTGTATTTAATTTACAGGGACAATTTCTCTTGTTTTGTCAGCCATAACTGATTATAAATCTTATGTAAATCGCAATTGAATTTTAGTATCCCTAGTACTGAACATTAAATGATCAACCCCTAGAAGACCATGAATTAGATTCCGTTATTATTTAGCACTCATGTCCATTGTGCCACTCCGTCCAGATTTCCCAGTTATACATAAAGATACTCAAGTTCAGCAAGACGCACACGAAAGAGATCGAAGGTTATATCAGCCGAAAGGTTACAAGAATAACACTTAAAATGAGAATAGTAGTCCAAATATAAAACAATACAATAATACAAATTAATGGTATCCATACAAATACAGAAATAAATGCTGATAATTGCATATAAATATATCTGTTTCTATAAAGTTTAGGACGTGCACATGTTTATATATTGGCACGTACCGCATACGATATACTCACGCTGATACATTGGTTTCTCATTAGATCATCGGAGTTAAGCAACGTTTAGTCTGGTCTGTACAATATGGATGAACATTTGGAAATATCAGGCGCTGTATGTAGGAGGACGTCGATATCACCCGGCAAGAACTGCAATAACTTGACGTAGTAATTTTCTCTGACCGAGATATACATGCGACTGAGGACTGTTTGTGATCTTGATATTCCCATAACATTTCTTCCTACGAGGGAAGCCGGTTGAACCTGCCTAGGATGAATGACGCTAGTTAGCTAACAGGTACTGAATTCACTCTTAAAACGTTAACTGGTATACTATATTTTACGGCGGTCTGATATATAGGGAAGGTAGCGACATTTTTCTCAGCATTACTTCATGTACATTTGATCCTATAAGCTCACTTCAATAGCGGAAGCAAGACTGTAATCTTCGACACAGTTACAAACAAGATATATACTACAGTACCATCTATTATATAAAGTGCAGAAGTCTGTATGTTTGTGTATATTTCCAGCTTGAACTCCAGAACAACATAACAAACACCCAGAAAGTAGCTTCTTCCATGGTTTGCGTTGCACCGGATAAATAATATCTGAATGTAAAGAAAAAATAGTTATTCTTGGACCCGTAATCAACGCAAATTTTGGTCATGAGAGGTCTGTTTTCTAGTCGCTAATTAAAAGAAATTGATTCATTTTTGACGGAGTTAATTCCTGCATGCTAACTCATTCCTCGAGTTGTCTTGTGTATGGGTATATGTACGTTCAGAGAGAGTACTAGGCTGGGTAAAGAAGACAGTGGAGGTGAAATACGGGGGATAAAGAAAGAGAAGGATATAGGTTTAAATAGAAATATGTAAACACTTCATCAAATCTCCACACTAACGTATTGTATTTGCAATAACCCTTATCCCTGAGTGGCTTCCGGGCCTTGATAAGTGGTGACCACCGTGTAAAAAAAAATGTAAATTTTTGTCCCTAGTTACGTTGGGTAGCGCTGCTAGTCTTTTTATTATATAAGACTTAGCCATTGCGAGACATATTTATATAAAAATAGAATACAAGATACACATTCTTTTAGAAAGATCTTAATTGCTCCCTACTCACAATGTATTTAGATTTGTTTCTCCCTCGCTACGTCTAGTTCAGTTTTCTTCCTCTCAGATTATGTCTGTTGTTTGTTTGTCCGTCCTTCCGCATTGACGTCTTTGCTTCCATTTCCTCACTGCCAACGCTCTCCATTAAGTCCTCTTGTACGGGTGGACAATCGTCATATGGTGGAGCCGAACCGGAAGTGGTTCATTACTGCGTATAGATTCGTCTTATTTTGAGAGAAACGCAAGTACTGAATGCGTGACGCACTTTCACGAACTTGTTTTTCGTTCGCTACTTGTCCACAACTTGATGTCCAATCGTAACTGGACACTGATCATTAGACTCGGTTCTTCTCAACGCTAATGGATAAAATGATATCGATTTGTGAATGAAAGATACCCACGTGTGAACCGTTTTGTTCAATAGTTTTCTGGCATGTACACACTTGTTGGGTCATTTTATGTGAAAGATATATATATTTTGTTTACGAATTGTTCGTAGATTAATTTCTTTAGTAGGTGTCATGTGTGAAAGTCAAGCACACGCCTTACAAAGAGAAGACATCGCGAAATATATAGCATCACGAATATGCCACCTGACGACCTGACGCAAGTAAGATCATACGAACATATTATATGTAGAATGCTATATATATATATATATATATATATATATATATATATATATATATATATATAAGGTAAATATTTTCTCGAGGTAAAGCAACCAATAAAGTTTTAAGGAGGTTAATACTAGAGTGCTCAATATCGAAGTAGGGGCGAGATGAGATTATGGGCTAAACGTTTGTATAAGCAATATCGCCTGAAGTTACTTGTTATTGGCTGACCGAAACATGCTCATGAATGTCTAGTGATATATTAATGCTTATGTAAAACAAATAAAAAGTATATATATATATATATATATATATATATATATATATATATATATCTTGCGGCCTCAACCGAGATAGAACTCACTATAGCCTTCCAGTACTCCCTATCTGTCATAGCGCCAAAAAGATCTTCTTTGGTTGGTTGGTTGGTTGGTTGGTTGGTTGTTTTTGTTTTACGGCATATCAACCCCTTTCGGGTTATTTAATGCCGAATCCAAAGATTTTGAAGAAAATTTTTTTTTAATAGAATATATTTGTTTTTTTCGCGTCGGTTTCTATTTAACCCATAGTTGGGACCCTAACAGGTGCTACCACTCCGGGTCAGAGTGGACCTGGGAGCAATGGTAATTAAAGGGTGGTTCCACACTCACCAAAGCCCACAAGCTGGGGCCTCGCCACTGGATATAGTTTAAGGTCATATCCAGGACCCCCATTGAGGGACTTTTACCCTCTGCAGGGGGGGGGGGGCAATCGGCGTATTCTAATGCCCCACCGACAGGGCCGATCTTCCTTGGAGACAAATGTATCTCGTTGTATCCTATCTGTAAAAGTTAACACGTGGTCGATTGTGAGATGATTACTGCCTCCACAGTACAAATGATGAAACAAGTTCATCTGTTGCACGTGCACGATGCCCAGCAAACTGAACAGTCTCTTGCAAACTGAGGTAAGTATCCATATACGAGTTCTAGAGTTGAGTGATTTCGTCATGAGAGACGGAGTACTCTTCTCAAAAGACGTGTGTAGCATCAATCCAAACGATGAAGTTTCAGATCCATAGAGTAAGATTATCTCAATTGTTCTTCGCAATGTGAGGATTTGTCCAAGAGTGAAGCAACCTGGACGGAAACCATTTTTGTTTTTTGCGTAGAATGGGCTCCACGCTGCTGAGTGTTGTCGATTAATATGAAGATGGGAAATGTCAGTTATTTTCACTTTAATACAAGCTTTTTCTGCCTCAGGATAAGCATGATCGAGGATTTGTTAGCAGCTGTTAACTGTTCTTATTGCTCTGAGAAGGGTGACATTGCTGCATACAGGAGATATTCTTGATATTATCTTGAGTTTCTGAAATTTCGATGTCCGAACCAACTGGACTTCTTTTGTTTCTTGGGGTCTATATATATATATATATATATATATATATATATATATATATATATATATATATATATGTGTGTGTGTGTGTGTGTGTGTGTGTGTGTATATATATGTGTGTGTGTGTATATATATATATGTATATATATATATATATATATATATATATATATATATATATATATATATATATATATGGTTTCACGGGGTTGATGGAAGTCGAATAGATACGGCCTTTGCTAATAAAGCCAGAGATGGCTTGTGTTGCCGGGTTCGAATCTATCGACTGGTGTTAATCGTGACACCCTGCACTGAAGATTCCCGAAAGGTTGAAACACTAATGTCCGTAGGTATTTAATTATATATATATATATATATATATATATATATATATATATATATATATGATTGTATATGCACACATATATTGATTCAATAAAGTGAAACTGCATAATCGGTTCACGCAATTATATCTTAAGTTGTTTCATTGCGTAGTTATCCCTTACATCTCTGTATTGTTCTGCCTTCTATAAACTTCAATTTCTTTGTAAATAAATAATTTTAAATGATCCATTCGATGTTTCTATGCGAGTTTCCTCAGGAAAAACATTAAGCCACTTTATGTAAAACCCGCAACGAACGAAAGATGGCGATTATCGTCGAGACAGGAGATGCCTATTGGCATTAGTCTTGAATAAGACCGTGGCCATAAGTAGGGAGAAAACAGTCAAGAGCCACAAAACAAAAAGTATGATATTAAATTATACTGAGCTGTTTCTAGGGAGACTTGATAAAGATCACTAGAGCAAAAAAAAAAAAAAAAAAAAGAAAAAAACGAATGAACTGACTTGAACAGAGTAAGCAGGAAATAAATCAGAAAAATCTCACGGGTACAGCTCAGAGATGGTAGTCGGGAAGATACCCCTAATGATGATTTGGCTCTACAGCATGTCGATGAACGTTATATAATTATATATGGAAACGATACTATTTCCGTATATAAGACTTAAATCTTTCTTCTGAGCCCTACGACATGTTCATTGTTTTGTGTCGTATTGTATATATATATATATATATGTATATATATATATATATATATATGCATGTATGTATATACATATCTGTGTGTGTGTGTGTGCAAGTATGATTAGTTTTATATTGGTAGTTTCTTTCAGTGCATTAACCTGCAAAATGTATTGCATGTTTTGAAAACCTCTTTCCCCTGAAAAGAGAAACTTTATATTTCGGAACTCCGCGGAAAAAGATCTTTCATGGTTTTTCTATTTCTTGTGGGATAATTAAGATTTTATATGCCTTACTTTCAGTTTGTTTGTTTTTAAATAAATTTGCAATAAGAATTTATATATATATATATATATATATATATATATATATATATATATATATATATATATATATATATATATACAGCAACCTTTAGCTTAATTTGTTAAGCCTTCACCTCCAGGCCACCCAATAATTGCTACCGGGATGAAGGGAATTCATCACTTATAAACACGCCATTCGGGCGCAGACATTAGACAATTCCAAGTGTTCAAACAATGGAAAGTCGTGAACGTTCCATAAACGCTAGTTGGCAGATTTTTTGTTTATATTTCCCAGACAATGTCCATCTTTAAGTGGCTTGATCATTATAATTAAAATAATAATTATTCATATATATATATATATATATATATATATATATATATATATATATATATATATATATAATTTAATTGGTTCAATTTTATAAAAACTATACTAATTAAAAAGGCTGTATTTCGGGAAGAAAATGTCGAATGCTATTTCCCGGTGGTCTATTATGTCTGGTTTATCTCCGTAGACATTGAGACTTTACGTATCCCCCAACAAAATTATCTAATGGGATGAAATCGCACAAAGAAGGGTCCTTGTTTGCCTTATAAAATCTTTTTGGATTGAAACAATGGATTCATTTTCTGCGCCAATGAGCACTTTGTTTACCTAAATTCTATAATACACGCATCTACACATATATATATTATAGAATATATATATATATATATTACAGATTATATTATAATATATATATATATATATATATATATATATATATATATATATATATATATATATATATATGAATTTATGAGTGATGAGTAATAATATCGAGTGATAGGTATTAGTGTTCTGTTACAAGTCATAATGATGGGATATCTATACCTATATCTACATCTATATCTCTATATTTGTCTATCTATCTATCTATATATCTATATATCTATATATATATACACACACACACACACACACACACATATATATATATATATATATACATGTGTGTGGGGATGATAGGTGTATAGTTTGGTTTCCATGATGTACATCCAATGAAACCTTTGTGTTTATTAAGGAGTACTCGATGAAGGACAGAACAAATATATAGTATGTTTTTAATACAAATCTTATTGGTTACATATGTGCCTACATGTTTCAGTGGAATCTCAATTCAGAGAAAATACCTCACCAGACCGCAGAACCGAAGAATATCATTATATATATATATATATATATATATATATATATATATATGCATATATATATATATATTTATTATATATATATAAAGAGATATATATATATAGAGAGAGAGAGAGAGTGAGAGTGAGAGTGAGAGAGAGAGAGAGGGGGGTCCATAAAAACTACTATAAGGTGTTTTATATGTCAATTGTCTATATTTATATAAACTATGTTAGCTACTTGGGTAGAGCTAGGTAGTAAATTGTGAAAATGTATTTTCATCTAGCCTGGCAATTCTCTACGGGAATGAAACGCGTAATATTCTTTGTAACCTTATTACTATACATTATCATAACTTACAATATGTGTGTATGTGTGTGTGTGTTTTTGTTTGTGTGTGTGTGTGTGTGTGTGTGTGTGTGTGTGTGTGTGTGTGTGTGTGTGTGTGTGTGTGTGTGTGTGTGTGTGTGTTTTAATTGGGTGGAAAATAACGCAAACAAGAAATAATATTAGCAAAGACTCAACCAATAACGGGTAAACAGAGCCTGCTCCGAGATTTCTACTGATAGGTTAAAACGACTCTATTTATAGACAAGAAGAGTTCATTTAGTGACGAAGATTACTATTGCAGTTTGAATAGTGTTTATCGAAGACCAAAGATGGTTAACACTGACAACATATGAGAAATTCGATCTCTTTCTTTTCATTGGATGAAAACATGAATTTGTTGGAGAAATAAATCGAATTATTACTTTTTTTTTTTTACATTTCTTTTATTTTTAATTTATTTTTTCTGTTATATTTTTTGTCTAATTTGTTTTTAAATTTTAGATTTGCATTTCTTTCGTTTTTTTTTTTTGTTACAATCTTTTTAATTTGTCTTTCTATTTTTCTCTCACTCACGTAAGCTGATTGGTGAGTCATTTATTGATATCGAAACGATGAAGATCCATTAACAATTACAGAGAACACCTTACCTCATATGATGCCGCCTATCAATGCATGCATAAGAGAAGTTAATTGAGTTTTGTTTTTCCTTTTTATTTCTTACTTTTATTTATTTATTATTATTATTATTAGTAGTAGTAGTAGTAGTAGTAGTAGTAGTAGTAGTAGTAGTAGTAGTAGTAGTAGTGTGGTAAGATAGCGCGGACGCACGTATGCAAATTCATACAAAATGACGTTACCGGTAAAGAAAAACTATAAACAGGAGAACGACCACGTTAGAGACGTAGAGAACGTTCGAGATCTCGTAGCTTAAAGCACGGTCGTAACAATGAGGAAATAAATGTATCTGTTACAAAGAAAAAGCGAGTTGAAGTTCCTTTCTATTCTGTTTCTGCTTTGCGACTTAAAAATGCAACGTGTTGTTCCCGGACAACGTTACAGTACGTTATTATGTTGTTGTTATTATTATTATTATTATTATTATTATTATTATTATTATTATTATTATTATTATTGACGCAAAAGGAGTTTTCTCACAGGTCATCAAAGATCTTATTGAAAACAGCCTGTGGTGTTCCCTGGAAGCTGAGTGGCAAACAGTCTCTCCAGATTTCCAGTATTCTTCACTTCTTTCGATAACATTTGCAAATGAATTTGCATTATCACAACAGCTGCTTGCCATTGATTTCTCGTTGGCAGCGGCCATTGGTTTTCACTGGAATCTGAGTGACAATAAGCCTCCTCTAGGTCCCAGTTCTCTTCGCACTTATACAGTGGAGGTCTGGTCAGTGCTCACTTCGCAATCTTTCCTTCCTCCTTGACTCTACTTGGCTATTCGGTCTCACTCTTTGGGGGGGGCAGTAATGTGGTAATGGGGGATGGGGTGGGGTTAGCGAACTTATAGGTATGCGGCTTTAATGTTCTTGGTTCGATGTAGCGCTTCATACAAAAATAGATTAGTTCAAACTAGATTGATTTCTTTTCAGTTCCCTTTAATAATATAGATATCATGTCGGTCTTAATGGAAATGATTTTTTTTTCTCATCTTCGTGGTTGCAAGTGTAGATATGATGATTTCGTGGCGGGATGAGGAGTCTGCTTTCAGCCGTAATGAAGACGACGCATGCTGGTCGCCGGCGGCAAAATTAAACGATAATCGATCACAACTGAAGAATACGAGAAATTAGACACTGAAGAAATAGCCTGCTTTTGTTATGGCAATGAATTTAGTTTGATGGTTGTTGTCGTCATCATCATCATCATCATCATCATCATCATCATTAATACTACTACTACTATTATTATTATTATTATTACTATTATTCTTATCCTTCTTCTTCTTCTTCTTCTTATTATTATTATTATTATTATTATTATTATTATTATTATTATTATTATTATTATTATTATTATTTCTGTTGTTGCAATTCGTGTCTGGCTGGTGTGATTGCCGATTTTATGCTAATAGTCGGATCATAACAAACGAACATAAGCAATTCGCTTCTTTTTTTCTCGGGCCTCCAGTACTTGTCGGTGGTTCCTAACAAGGAAGTGTTCGGGAAGTTGAAATGAACAAAGCATTTTAACTTACCGACATATTTTTGCGCGCGTTATTGATCCACCCAAACAAAAATTTTACTGGTTATAAACCATCCTCGGTGTATGATCACGATTTCCTGTTAATTTTAGTGTTATGTGACCAGTAGTTTAAAAGTTTATCGGTTAAATATTTGTAAACACACACATACATACATTTACTGTTTTATATATATATATGTATATATATATATATAACTACTTAATTTACTCACATAAAATTAATATACGAAAATATAGATTTATGCGTAAACTTTAAGTATTTACTTCAAAAGTGCTCAATACGTAGGTAGAGCTAGTTAGTAAGTTGTAAAATGTATATGGCGGTTAAGCTACACTGAATATTCCGCGTTTCATCCACTCTAGGACTCTTCAGGCTTATGCGCGAATTCTGTGGTTGTTTGTCGTTTTTATATGCGCATCTTCTATTGAGATATTGGATACTAGAAAGCTGATTGGCTAACTAAAATCTCAATAGAAGATGCGCATATAAAAACGACAAACAACCACAGAATTCGCGCATAAGCCTGAAGAGTCCTAGAGTGGATGAAACGCGGAATATTCAGTGTAGCTTAACTTGGCAACAGACTTGATGTACGTGTTCCATTTCAGATCAGGAGTAAAGGTCAAACCCAGAAGCTTGTCAAAACACGGGGCCTCACCCAGACGAGAGCCATCCATCACAATTGATGCCAGATGGGGATCAGAGCGTTGATGATGTAAAGATAGGAGTTTGGGTTTAGATGCATTAAAGGTAACTAGCCACATCTTCCCCCACTGAACCACGCGCTCGAGATCAGAGGAGAGAGAATCAGAGAGAACTTTGTCATTTACAGCCTTTGATGTGTTGCCGTAGATGGTCGTGTTATCAGCATAGATGTCAACGAATGATTTAAGTAAGTGTTTAGGGAGGTCATTGATGTAGATCAGGAAGAGAGCTGGGCCCAGGATGGACCCCTGAGGGACTCCAGCATTTATATTGCAGGCCTCCGATTTTTGTCCATCTACCACTACTCTTATGAGCCTATCGGAGAGAAATGATTTAATGATTGAGAAAACATTTCCAGTTATACCGTAGCTGGAAATCTTGTGAAGTAGACCCTTATGCCATACCTTGTCGAAGGCCTTTGATATGTCAAGAGCAATTGCCCTAGAAAGGAAGCCTTTGTCAAGAGATTCACTAATCCTGTGGGATATAACCGTCAGCACATCTGCGGTAGATCTTGCAGAGCGGAAACCATATTGTGTGTCACTAAGAAGGTTATTCCTGCTGAGGTGGTTGACTATTTCTCTATTTAATATGGATTCCAGCAACTTACTCATAACACACAGGAGACTTATTGGTCTGTACTGAGAGGGAGATGACTTATCACCTGAATTCTTAAATACAGGGCAAACTGATGAGGTCTTCCAGGGAGTCGGAAAGCACTTCTCCTTAAGGCAGCGCTTAAATAGTTTCGTAAGTATGGGGACAAGTTCCGGTTGAAGCCTTTTTAACACTATAATTGGGATACCATCAGGGCCAGTTGCTTTACTGGAATCTAGTTTCTTGATTAGCTTGGCGACCTCATGCACGGATATTCTTCCCATTTTGTATTATATATCCGTCTCTTTTTTATCCTAGGTCAATTTTATTGAGATCTGTTCGTTTCTAATGAGCTTCTAATGGTAGTTTCCTTCATTCTTGACAGACTATAGATTTCCACTGGAACTGTGCCTGCGTGTGAAATTTTTGTGAGAAAAGCCGCGCAATCCTCAACCACACCACTGATTCGTCGGCATTGTTAAATGCCAGTGTAAAGTTGAGGTTCAGGACCATTGGGAACAATGTCGAGATTAGCGGAGAGCCCATACAACGCCTAAAATTACCAAATAGTCACCTATCTGGTACTAGCCAGGTTCAGTGTTGCTTAACTTCGAGGATCCGACGAGAACCGGTGTGTCAACGTGATTATGCCGTATATATTGAGCTTATAATGACATTAGGATAATATTCTTTCACACTGATGACGAAACACGAATTAAATCGTAATTATTATAAATCAAAAAATAGAAATGCCAAAAATGTTGTTAATGAATAAAAACATATGATTGTGAACTGATTCTTCCCTTTGATGATTAGAAAGCATTTTATCAGTATGAACACACACACACACACACACACACACACACACACACTTATTCCAAAAAGAAAGACCTCAGTAGGTATATATATATATGTATATGTATATATGTGTGTGAGGGGTGTAGGGAGAGAAAAAGAGAGTAAGAGACACACGTATATATATATATATATATATATATATATATATATATATATATATATTTGGAGAGAGAGAGAGAGAGGGTGAAAGTGAGAGAGAAATTTCAAATAAATAAACAATCAACAATATCAACAGGATATCAATTAATACAAGATGTATTTTTTACCTAATTAGACGTTATGAATCCCAATGGAAAATAATATTTGGGGACACTTTATTGATAGAATTTCTACTCATTGAGGGCGTATGGTTCGTTAGTTACGGTATCAACTTTGATATCATGGTTACTATCGCAACAAGCCACATTTTTCACTTCATGGTCAATGTGTTTATATTCAATCTCGTAGATTAATTGACTTGTTTTGAGTAACATTATCAGTGCAACTTATTAGATCAACAAAATAAAAACAGCTTAATTTATAACATGTCGTGTATTATAAAATATCATATTATATAAATTTAACTGAGATATGCTATGATCACTCCCACAAACCGTCATTTAACGAGTCTATTTTTATAGTCTTCTACTTAAATATATTCTGCTTTTAAACCTGTTTCATATTGTTTTGTTTTTTTGCCTAATTTTATTTTATTTTATTTTTTCAGATGGTGTCTCAGATTTAACCCGACTGCGGTGGTACAAGACCCAAAATTCATCACTTCCGGTTGAATCAACTTCCGAGAACCTGAGCCTTCACTAAAACCGGAAAGAGAACAACAAACGTCGGTTTAGATTGTGTTGTAAACCCGTGAAGCAACACCTATTATTTATAAAATACAAAAATAAAATCAATTTCGATTTATAAAAAACGAATGGGAAAAATTTTACCCAATTTTGTTAAACAAATACGAGTTAAATCTACACTTGTTTATTTAAAACAAAAGTGGATATTTTAATACGACGCCCCACCTTGTATAACAGATAACATGTTAAAATATATAAATATCTGTGAACATAGATTTACACGGTTGTAAGCTGTTAATAAGGTGATATAATTCTTTGGTAACTAAAGACTGACTTCAGTTCATTACATTTCTCTTACCAAATATCAAAATTTCAAAAGCTTCATCATATTGACAATGGTTCGCTGTTCCACGTTAACAGTTTAAATGCCAAAGCTATTATTCCATAGCAGGAGGCTGTATGAAGATCGAAGTGATCAATATAGGTAATGGTAAAAATAAGCTATAGACTCTGAACTTTATCGATCGCGCAAGGATTTATATCGGTGGATTATTTTGACATTTTGAAAAGCTCCGGAAAAGACAACGGAACAGACGGAAGAGCTCAAAATATATCTGACTGAAAAAGGGATTTTATTATAAGAATTTAATACTGGGGTTATATAATATACTATTCTATAAGTTATAAATACAGTTTTATGTACATGTGTACCTATAAAACCATATATTTTATTACGCAAGACAGGTTTTGAATAATTAAGAAAATTATATTTTAACAAAACATATATCTATATATCTCTATCTCTATCGATCAATCTCTCTCTCCTATATATATATATATATATATATATATATATATATATATATATATTTGAATGAACAAATTAAGCGTTAATTAAATATTAAAAAGAGACATACATAAAAAGAAGACATACGAAAAGAAATATAATGGAATAAATATTTATACTTATTTGTAGTCGTCAATATAGTAGAGAGGTTATTATTCGACGAAGACAATCTCCAACAGTATACACATATAAATATACATATATAAATATACATATATACATATATATGCAAAGACATTAAAGAATAAAGTAAAAAAAAAAAGAATCGTGGAAAAGAGGGCGTGAATCGCGAAGGGGTGGAAATTTATTTGGATTTTCCTATACAATGGAACGAATCGAAATGAACCATTTAAGCATTCCAAGTCCTCACTCTGACAATGAAGACGGTGATGGAAACAGCAACCCTCTATATGGAAGCACGCTGACCCTGGGGGCCAGCTCTCCCGGGGTCGCGGCCTCAACCGCCAACCTCTTGAAGATCGACCTTGAAAAAAAGATTGACCGTCACACAGGAGAGGAGAGAGAAACTTGGGATAACAGGGTACAGTTTATCTTGTCCCTGGCTGGTTTTGCAGTTGGTCTGGGAAACGTCTGGCGATTCCCATATCTTACACAAAAGAATGGAGGAGGTAAGTAGAAGGATTTTTTTTCAAAAAATCTAATTGTGTCAGATAATAACGTATAATAAATAGTGTTTTCACAAAACAGGCTATAGCTCTTAAACGAGGAGTTCGTGTCTTGCTGACTTCATTGCGGTAACGAGGCAGAGTTATGAACGTTTGCAATGGAACTGGGCAAATTATTTGGATCAACTAAATTTCAAGGATCCCAGAAAATAAGCAAAGGGAAAGACAGGACTTCGCATTTACACGAGTTGCTTCCAGTTGATCCGTTCAATGCCTCCGTTCAGTCTCGAAAGACAAAGGATACTCCCTGTAGGAGCAGCTGCGCGTGTAATTGTGTAGCAAGAGTTGCGCAATCCCAAACCACACATCTCCTGAATCGGCACTGCTTGAGACTAGTGGCAAGGAAAAGTCCAGGACGACTGGAAACAATGCCGAGATAAGCGGAGAGTACATACAGCACCTGGAAGTCCCAAATGGTCACCCATCTGGCATTGACCAGGCTCATCGTTGCTTATCTTCAGTGTCAAACGTGATTAAGCCTTATGATCAAGTTGAGCTTTACACGTTATAAAAAATGGATCATGAATCACAAATTTAGGACGCTTTAAGCGTACACAACAACAACAATACAAAAGCGTATTCGATTTTGACAACGATTTGTTTATCTATAAAAACATTTTGTAAAACACAAAAAATATATATATATATATATATATATATGAAAAATCCATTCATTTTTTTCTTCACATAAATCTTTCCCTATATTAAAAGTTTTTTTTTTTTTACTTTTTTACAAGGGAGTCACCACTTATCAAGGCCCGAAAGCCACTCGAGGATAAAAGTTAATGAGTGTCAAGTGGTAGTGTAGTAATCGTTAATGGTAAAAAACTTGGTAGAATTTGATTATTTATAGGAGACGGCTCAACGAAGAACTTGTTTAGATTGAACTTGAAGACCACCATTATGTAGTCAGCCGGGGAACAGGCCGGAGGAACAGTGTTTCACTAGCGGACAGTCTTAGAAAAGAAGCTTTGTTCATGGAATCTGCGTTTAGATTTAGGCACGTAAGAGAGTAGGGGAAATTATGGATAGTGATTGTTTAACATATTTTCATGAAATTTATTTTGATACGTTTTAAAAACAGAAGATATATGTTGTGAAACTAATAGTTTTATGGATCAAATAAATGTTAAGCACCTCAGAAAATACACAGAATGAAGGGAATGACTTGAGGTTTACATCAGTTTCTCCGGTTGAGGTGTACATGCTATAAACAAATGAATAATAAATCGACAACCCCTAAAATAGAATGTTCAGTTGCGACAGATAAGGACAACGATTTGTTTGTTTATTAAAATATTTTCTTTAAAAAAAAAAGCGCATCAGAAATAAATAGTTAGTATCCCTCCCTTATTTTTTCTTTACATAAATCTTTCCCTATATAAAAATTTGACATTTTAACGGAAAACAGAGTGTGGCATTTTGGTAAACTACATAAATGCAATTGTTATGTTTTTGTAGTGAGGTCCACACTTCAGGATAAAATTAAAATATTCTTAATAAAAAAAACGATTTACTTATGTATATATTCATTAAAAAAAAACGATTTGGGAATCTTAAGTAGAACGACCCCTGGACTGAATGTGGTATTATGGTGATTGAGGACTTCAGCTAGAAAAATGTTAGACAAATATTAAGAATTATGAACAAAACCCCCAATTAGTTAACGCAATTCATATTTTGCGAATTAAACTTGTCTTTATTGAGAGACTGTTTAAAATATTTTCATGAAATATTTCAAAGCAGAAAGGTTATGTTATAAAACCAATAGTTTTATGGATCGATTACGTTCCAATCCATCCATCCGTAGCCTTGATCCCCTAGAGGGGCATAGGCCATCCACAACTTTGTAGATGCTTTTGTAACGAGGAGTTCTAAGTTTTGGCCCCGCGACCAACATTCCCAGAAGGAACATATAGCGCCTAGCCTTCCCAAATGGTCACCCAACTGGTACTGGCCGGGCTCAACGTTGCTCATCTTCGATGATCCGGCGAGAACCGGAGTGTCAACATGATTGCGTCGTACTTAAAGTTTCAAGGATTCCACAAAAATATTGTGCAAATAAATATCTAATAATCTTTACAAAACAATTTTACTCGTTTCTCCTAATAAGGAGTAACATCGAATAATGCTTCATTTTTATGGAAATCGATCCAGACAAGACATGTAGCCACTTAGTGTAAGGAGCTTACAATACGAAAAATAATTATAGCAACGGCAATAAATGCCTATTGGTTTTTCCTTTTGGAAAAACTAAGACTATATGTGGGAGTAAAATATTCAGCAGAAAAGGAGTTTCACAAACCTGCAGTTCTTAAAAAGAAGCTAATTATATAAAAAACAAAACAAGTGAAGCATGCATGGTCCCCGTGAGTGCATAGTGAACGAGACATAAAAGAATGACTACGTTCAGCATTTGCCCCCACTCCATTTAGCCTCAAAAGTCCCCAGGAGACGTCAAATCCTGGTGAAAATGAACAAACGGTACAGTTTTAGGCCTTAACAAGTAAGTCCATCATTAAATCCACCCCCATCAAGCCCAAAAAGTCCCCAAGGCCCTAACATATTAAAATTCGAGTTCAACACCATGCAAAACTGCTAAATAGACATACACAGAAAATTCTGGACAAATATGATAAAATAGTCCCAAAAATAGAGTGCTTTTGTTAGCCCTAAAAGAGCCCATGGGACACACCCAAGAGTTATCACGAAGTATAGACAAACAAAATTATATAGAAATCAGTTACTTACAAGTTTTCAGAACGTTTTATAAAAATCCAAGGCATAATTTTTTTTAAACGCACAAAAGTGTCAATTTTAGCCATTTTAACCCGAAAGGGGGGCAACCGGAGTTTTCCTGGAAAATCCCTTCTGTTACATTTTTACTCATATCATGTTTAATGTTTATCCAAAATTTCAAAAAATTCCATGGCGTAGTTATTGAGAAAAGTGCGGACAGAAGAACGGACGAACGGACGAACGGACAAGGGTGAATTTACAGATCCACCCTCCTTTTATCGGGGGATCTAAAACATCCGTAGATGACATTTTTATAATAAATTTGAAAATTATTTCTGAAGTAATTTCTTACCGATATTAACTGCTTTCGTACTAGGTTCAGTAGATGACTATTGTTTACTCAGTAACACTTTCCCTCTATTGTTTTGCATCTGCAGATGTCGTAATGGCTCTGATATTATTGTCGTTACGTAACTTTTATGAAACTAACAGTTAAGAAATTCTAGTAGACAATCTAATATGACTACTTGTGAAAAGCGAAAACTGCAGTTGAATTGGCTATGAAGACTAATCGTTTGAAAAGCTTAATTTTTATCTTCCAGTAAGACAAAAAAAAACCAAAAAAAAAACCGACTCTCAATCAAACAAGAAAGGTGATTTTCCTCATCATTAGATATACATTTTTGGGGGTTGTTAAATAACTTTCAGCTTTTCTGTGAAAATATTAGGATATTGTAGGTAAAATAAATGATTAGAATAAACTGACACTGTGTTTTTAGTTTTTCTTGCATTAGACCTTTAATATATATATATATATATATATATATATATATATATATGTGTGTGTGTGTGTGTGTGTGTGTGTGTGTGTGTATAGATGATGATTGTTTTTGAGATACTTTTTAAATGAATTCAATTATTTACGAAAGTGCATTTTTACCTAAATGCGAGTTGGGAATATTTTTCCCTTTAACCAACTTGGTACTCTCATATGGGGAGCGGCATACATATTGTTTGTTTTTTTTAATATTATTATCCACCGACACGTGTTTCGTCGTCTACGACTCATCAGATTCAGCCACTCTGATGAGTCGTAGACGACGAAACACGTGTCAGTGGATAATTATATAAAAAAAGAACAATATATATATATATATATATATATATATAGTCATCCACATGCAATACTGTTTCGCTGTTTCACACCTCATCAGTGCGGCTAGACAACCAACTACCTCAAGCCAGGATTGAAACCTGATCGCCCAAATAACAGTCGGAGCCTCTAACCGTTATGCTTTTCGGCTGACGCTATGCGGCCAGTGAATTAACAATGTTTTGAGATTGTCCAAATACCTAAGCTGAGTTCGTTTACACAAAGAGCACAGCTTAATCCGCTAATGGCAGTTTGTATATCACTTCCCAATATGCTCAAACCCAAGATAAAGAGCATTATAGTCATCCATATACAGTACTGTTTCGCTGTTTAACAGCTCATCAGTGCGGCTAGACAAGCAATTAACTCAAGCCAAGATCGAAACCTGATCGCCCAAATGACAGTCGGAGCCTCTAACCATTGCGCTTTTCTAAAATGGTTGCAGAAATTATCCATTAGAAAATTATTTCGTCGCTTTCCAAACACGCACGCCACGTAAAATTACAATATGCCCGCATTAATTGCCTATTATTTCTGTATCGATCTGCGTAAATATTTTCCGATTTACATCGCTACAGTAAATTCCTACTTCAGTTCAATCTGCATTCACTCGTTCATGTAAGTAACGTTTAGACGGAGTCGCAGAATACCCCCTCTCTAAATAAGTACTCCTTATCCCGACCCATCATACACCAGGGCAAAAACTTTACAGTAAACGACGACCGTTCTTATTTTCTTCGAAACTTACTAATCCTTATACTTTTGACACATCTAATGATACACGGAAACAATGACCGATCCCTTGCTCTCCGCCTCATAAATTCCCAAGCGATCTGATTGGTTAACTTTATGCATTTCGTTACTCCAGTATGTCGATTCTGTTGTAATAACGAACTGTGGGGAAATCAGTTACGTTTCGTTCCAATATGGCGCCACAAACGTGACAACCATATCAACACGCAATTTCAACTCGTAGATATTAAATAAATAATCCCTACCTTTATTATCGTTGTAAAACAGTCTCATTTTATTATTTTTATCCACATCTGATCATCAAAAGAAGGATAATATTATTTTCTTGATTTATTTGTTCCCGGAACCTTACATACTGAAAAAAAAGGGATATACGAAAGAAAAACAACATGATAGGACCCTATTTTCTTGTATTTTAAATTCTTTTCTTTTCCTTTTTATGAATAATTATTTTACCCGTCCTTAAACGTTACCAATTTTAAGACACAAAAAAAACCCTTCCTCTGCATTTTAACCACAAGGTGAGTAAAATTCCTTATTTGCGAATCCGAAAAAAAAAGACAAGAACACCCAATCAGGATTTTCATTTAAAAATAAAATAATAGATAAGAACATGGAAGTTTCCTGTGTTTTTCTATATTTCCTTTTAGTGAATATCGTTTAATATTTGATAAATGATATTTTTATTTTTAATTTTTACACGTTTTTTCATTTATTTAAGAACCTTTTTATTTACATTGTAGAATCTCTATGAGAAATAGAGTGTGTTATAGCCTCGTTTTCTGTGTGGCGTTAGTTATAGCTTCGCTTTATCTTTTTATCATCGTTTTTCCTCGCTTGTATCTATTTGCTTGACTTTACTGACACGTACGTCTAACATTAATTTTTAACTTCTAATTAAATTTTTATGACTAGGCTTAATTTAACCTAATCTGGAACATTCCGGTTGTAACACCCTTTAGACCATTTGCCTTTAAATATTACTACATGTGCTCTGATTGAATCGTTCTTCTAGGATTCCCTGAGCTCCGCTGTTATATTATTTTGGGATGACATCAGCCTTCAGAACGACTTAAAATCCTCGAACTCATTCGGAACAAGATCATAAAATTCAAAATCCTCGTCATTCGGAACAAGATCATAAAATTCTGTTAGAACGTGTTTTGTTGTAGTGCACAAATTTTCAAAGAAGTTTCGGTTGAATAGGAATTTCTTTTTATTATTAATAATCTACAAAGAGATCCTTTTATAAATTTGGTATCTAGGTTATTCAGACATTCTGGTCAGCAAAAGAGTCATCATTTTATGTTAAACTTATGTGTGAAATTGATCCCACGAACAAAATTCTAAAATAATTATAATTGTTTATTTTTTTTTTTTTTTGCCTAGGTTTTTTCTTAGTGTTCATGCATAAAGGCCTAAAAAGTTATAATTTTAGTTTTAGAAATATTTGATTTAGTTAAAGATTAAAATGATTAAAAAAATGAGAAATAATTTGAGGGATCCAAATAATTAACCAAACCCCCTTTTCTTGTGGAAGATAAATTCATTGTTATTATTAACTTTGTTTTTTCTTTGTTTGTTTGTTTTTTTCATATTTCTTTTTATTCCTCGCTTTTGTTTTTGTACTTTTTAAAAAAATATTTTTTTGATGATAAAACATTATTATTATCAAAAAATATTATTATTGTTGCTGGTACGAGTTTAGGATATCCGATGTGTATTTATTTTTTTCTCTCCATTCATAGTTTTCATTCATTCATTCCATTTCCAAAATGGATTCAAACTTTTCACTATTTCAATATCGTTTGTTGTTTAATGTTATTTTTTATTTCTTAAAAATGCGATAGTTGTGACTCGGGTATAATTTCTTATTGTTTTGGTTACTTTTCTTTACGGGGGGAAGGGGGCTTTTTATTCAGACTTCCATTACAACAACCAGAACTCTGCATTTAATCCAATTCTCCACGAATTCTCTCCGTGTATTTGATTTTTCGTGTGCTCACCACGTGTGTTTAACTCCATTCATTAAAATAATTACAATCTTTTTACGTATACATCTTTGTAGAATTGAATTAATTAAATAAAGATTAATTTTGTGAGATTAATTAAACTACTGAACATTCACAATCACTACTCATTAGATTAATTTCGAACCCCCCCCCCATCAACCTGAAAAGTTTTCTAAGAATGCGAAAGTTTATTATTATTATTATTATTATTATTATTTTATCATTATTATTTTATTATTAGTAGTAGTATTTTATCATTATACTAATTATTTTATTATTATATTATTATTATTTAATTATTATTATTATATTATTATTATTATTTAATTATTCTTTTTATTATTTTATTATTATTTTATTAGTATTATAATTTTATTATTATTTTATAATTATTTTCTTATTATTAGTGTATTATTATTATTTTATTATAGATTTATTATTATTTTTATTTATTATTTTGTTATTATTATTATTTTATTATTATTATTTTATAATTTTTTATTTTGTTTGTATTCTTATTTTATTATCATTTATTATTATTATTATTTTATCATTATTGTTATTTTATTATTATTATTATTTTATTATTATTTTATTATTATTATTATTATTTTTTATAATTTTATAATTTGTTTATTATTATTTTATTAATATTTTTATTTTATTATTATTTTTATTATTACTTTATTATTATTATTATTATTATTAATTTATTATTATTTTATTATTATTTTATAATTTATTATTATATATTATTATTATTTTATTATTAATTTATTATTATTCTATTAATTTATTATTTTATTATTATTATTATTATTATTTTATTATTTACTTAGTATTATTATTTTGTTATTATTTTATTATGATTTTATTATTATTTTATTATTTCTTTTCCATTATTATCATTATTAATTTATTATTGCTTTTTTAATATCTTCTTATTATTTAATTACTATTTTATGATTATTTTAATCTTATTTTTTATTATTATTATTTTATTATAATTTTATTATTATTTTATTAATATTTTATTATTATTTTTTTATTATTATTTTTATTATTATTGTTGTATTATTATTTTATTGATTTTATTATTTTATTATTAATACTATTTATTTATTATTTTTATTGTTATTATTATTATCATTATTATTTTATTATTATTTTATTATTATCATGCCCCTGAAAATTTATTCATCGTTATATAATAAGTGATTTATACCAAATTGATGGTTTAATATGGTTAAATTTGTACTCAAACTTAATTAAACATTAATCCTTATTAATTCCTAACTATATATTGAATCTATACCATAATAATTAGTTCTCTGCACCTAATAATAACAAAGGTTTTTGACAAAATGCCAGCCAGATCGGCCATTAGTTTTCAAGAATATATCTATAGTTATTGTGATATTGAAGGGACTGATCGCTATAAATCCTTAATAATATTTAACTATTAATCGAAAGAATTCCATAATATTTAGTTTGCTGAACCTTTTTATAACAAACATCGGTCCAGTAATTCCCGAAAAAAATTCTCGATAAAATGTTATATTGTGATGGCTAGCTATTATTAAACCTTTATTGATCTATAACTGTTCATAGAACGGATATCCTAATACTTAGTTTTCTGCACCTTGTCATAGAAATGATCAATGCAAAATATCAGCACAGTAGTCTCCGGGAAAAAGTAGAACGGATAGAGACAGCAAAAGAAAAAAATGTAATATAGATATACTCATACTTAACTGTAAGCAAATATGTGATTAACGTTTAAAACAAATCGTGTTGTCTTTACGTCACAAAACAAGGCAATAATCGTTGTATGGTCTGTTCTCTCGCCTTTAAATTCATGGCCTTTTTTTTTTCATTTTTCGTCCTTTGAAGATTGTAATGCTGGGCAAACCAGCTGCCAACATTGCACTGCTTTTTATTGAAACCAACCGAGAGCTCTTTTTATGGCCTTAAGTATAAATAACGTCATGATTAACGATGGCGGCCATATTGTCTTGAAATGTCAAAGTGACACGCATGCAATGGGTAATTACTCCATGATATATTTGCTTATTTTATATCTTGTTTATTAGTCTATGATTCAACGCCACAACAATGCAGCCTACTGTTTGTCCTTTCGAGTCATTGTAAACGCTTATTGATGCGACTATTACTACAGATTTATTATTGATTGTTATCGTAAACAATTCCTTCCAGACGGCCATTGTGACTTATTTCTTTTTGTTATTTTGTTGATTCTTGTGTTATCAAATTTAATTTTGCCCGCCAATTTATAGAATCATCTTCGTTGTCCGTATAATTTGGATAATCCCGACTACTATTCTCATATTGTTTAACTCTTGACTTTTTTTCTGTCGAACGCGAGGATCTATCTGTCCAACACATGAATCTGCACGGAATTTCGACCGAAAACAACAGAGGTAGAATGTTCTTGTTCCGTCAGCCTTGACCGGGTAGAAATCTTAAGTGATTCGCAATTAGATTCATCGTCGTATTATTTGGATTCATCAAACAATTGTTGCCATCTTGAGTGTGATTTTCACAAGTTTTCGGTTGATGTAACCTTCGACTTTCTTCAGGTGTTTCTTGTCAAACTCGGGAATGTTTCTGTCCAGATAATACAAATAACCAATCCTTATCGCAAACATTTAGAAACGTCATAGATTTTTAGTATCGGCCGGACTGATACTGAGTAGAGCAGAAAGATTACAGAGATCAACAGAGGTTATATTGGTCGAAACGTAGTAACAAAACAAAAACACTCAAAATGAGAGAAATAATTTTAACAACAATAGTCCTAATAAATCTAAATAATATAAATTATTTATCATTATCAAAAAAATTCACAAACACCCCAACTGTTATATTCAGAACATTTTGACCCATGTAACCACGACCATCTTTGAGTGTATCTTTTGCAAAATTAAACTTGAGGCTACCCGTTCATGGCTGATAAATGAGAACAGTTTAACCACGTAGTAAACAACGTGGTGATTCTCGTGATCTCTTCATGAGAATGCATAGTTACTGCGTACTTGCACCGACACATCCGATCGCCAGCGCATTTTCTACTTGATGGCAGTCAAGACTAGCTGTTACGCGATAACATCGCCGGAACACTGATACCTGTGCGTGGATTTTTTTTTTCCAAATGTACTCAGTATCGCACCGCAAGACGCACACATTTCTTCATAAATCCATTTGTGGTTTCTAATGATGGACGAGTTGCAAGTCGATTAAATAAACGGTTCAATTCGAAATTTAATTCACGTTCACAATTTTTTTTTATATAGGAATCTACACTTATCAAGGCTCAGAGACCACTCGAGGATAGAGGTTAAGAGCCAAAACTGAAGAGCCAGTGCTCAAAACAACGAGATATTATAAAAAGGCTGACTGGGAAGCCATCAGGGAACTAATCAGAGATGCCCCATGGAGAAATATTTTCTCTCTCCCTGCTGAACAATGTGCAAACGAGACCACTGACTGGTTCAAAACTGCAATCGAAGCGCATGTTCCCATGCGGAAATTTTATAGTAAGCCCCACTCTCCCCAATGGTTTACGTCGACTTGTGCAACTGCCATTGCTCAAAAGCAGCATGCATACCGTAGGTTTAACCGACATCAGTCCAGTTCAAACAGACTGAAGTATATAGAAGTTAGAAATAACGTTAAGAAAGAAATAGAGAGAATTTACGGAAACCACTAAAAAGCGCATCGAAGCACAAAAACTAGGAACTCGAGACTTCTGAAAAATCTACAGCAGTGTAGTAAATAATGGGCAATCAACAATTCTCCCACTAACCAACAATCACGAGGTTGTCTCCTCAGCAACCGACAAGGCTAACATGCTTGCCAGTCAGTTTGCCTCAAACTCCACACTGAACCCTTCCAACCACCCCCTACCTGACTTTCCTATGCGGGCAGACGCCACGCTAGACGATTTGAAAACCACCCCTGCTCAGGTGCATGGTATCATAAAAACCTTGACACTTCAAAAGCATGTGGACCCGATCTTATCCCAGCTGTACTATTAAAAAAGTGCTCAGCCGAAGTAGCTCCAGTTCTCTCCAAACTCTACAACAAATGCCTTAATGAATCTTGCTTTCCGGGCTGTTGGAAAACTGCTTCTGTGGTATCAGTATTCAAGAATTGTGGCGAAAGGACTGACCCATCAAATTATCGCCCCATTAGCCTCCTCCCACTTTTTGCCAAAATACTTTAGACCTTAATTAACTATGCTCTAGTTCATCATCTTACAGATGCTAAACTTCTGACTGACAAACAATATGGATTTAGACAAGCCCGTTCCACAGCAGACATCCTTACTGTAATCTCTGAACGTATATACTATTCACTGGACAAAGTGGGGGAGGGCAGAGCGGTAGCTCTAGATATATCTAAGGCTTTTGACAGGGTATGGCATAAGGGTCTCCACAGGAAAATTAGAAAATTCTCGAGAATAATGAACTTAATAACTACCCATGTAATTCAACACCTCTCCAAAATTCTAACATGCTTGCCACAGAAATTAAATTCCATTCACGCCCCACTATTTTCTTTCATTTCTTCATGTAGTTTATTTAACCCTATATTTATCCTTTTTTTCTCCCTTACTTATGTGGTGAAAACGTCACTCATGTCGAATAGAACATTTATTCTACATTTCGAAAATTAAAATTAATACCGACTGAACCTTTGACTCTTCCGAAACTTTTTTTTTATTATTATTATTTATTACACTGTTTAAATCTTATTTCTTTCTCTTTTTCCCTATTTTATTATTACTATTATGATTATTAATTAATTAATTAACAACACGTTCTTTCTTTTATTAATCATTCTTCCAATAGACCCCACAAGCAAAGATTCCACCTCCCCATTCTGCGAAAAAAATACATGTCAAAGAACAAGAAAATTCTGCCAATACCGTTTGACAACACATCAATTACATAAAAATAATAAATTAAAAAATACAAAAATATCCTATAAGCAATCACAAAGTCCCATCTTACTAATAACAAAATTCCAATTAACAAAACACAGATTCGTGGAAACCCATTTGACCACGTCATCAACTAGATCCGCTGCATAGTGCATCATCTTTTACCATTCCACAGAATTAAAAATTAAAGAAAAATCACAGTCGTTTACAAAAAATACCTAGACATTTACAATTAATATACATAGTCGTTTCTAAAATAAAATAAAACGACTCACTTATAAAGTCTCAGACAATTCTAACACTCGATGGAACTAAAATTGTCCATGTCAGAAAAAAAATTCCTAAGAAAAAAAATCGTACAATTAGTGAAAAAGGAAAAAAAATCACATTTCAGAACCTATCCATTGTTTTTCATCAAAAGTGCATATTGTTTTTCATTAAAAGTTACACTTAGTTCACAGTTTAAAAATGCAACAAAAATATTCATAACACATATTTGTGATTGACGTGTTTATCTTTTGGTGAAGGCTCATTCCTGACACACTTATTACAGTCATATGTTCTATTTCTTTTTTTTTCTTTCTGGTTTTCTCACTGGCTGTTGTTAAAAATTTACAGAATAAGGCCATTCTTTGTTTTTCCCTTCTAATTTTGACATTAAGTGATATTTTTCTTCGTTCATAACGAGCTAATTCCTAATACGATAAACATTTTTTAACTATTTTCTATATCTAAAGTTTTACATCTGTGTGTCTGTATGTCTTCCTTTTCTTTCTTCGTGAAAAGATTGTACGTGTGTATTGCTTTTTTTTTCTTAATTACTTTTCTAATTCGCCTAGTGTTTTAATGGACCCTACGTTGTGTGTGTGTTGATTTGTATTTTTTTCTACTGTTCTTTCTTTTTCTTTTCTTTTCATACATTTTATTGTTTTTCTTGTCCTTCTTTTTTTCTTTTTGTCCCCGTGGCAACCGCAGTCCTTTTTTTTTCTTCGTTTTTTTTTAAACCCACCCTTGATAGGTGGTCTGGTCAGTTACGGCACCAAATTGAATATGTTATATATTGGGTTCTTCATTTAACGTTATCCTAGGGTTATCATGTAAGTTCTCACTGGGGTTATCATTGAGGCACCATTTAAATCATTGAGGGGCACTTTTTACGTTTGGTGTATAACATAAAAAGGATTCCGTGTGCGTATGATTGTCTCTAATATAAAGGGTTGCGTATTTGATTATCATAAAGGGAATCGTGTATGTGACATGTAATTTCTGAACCTACCTCTGCTTCTTCGATGTTGGACCATCTGGGAATTTCTCATCCTGGAGGGAGACTTGATACCTGTTTGACGAAGATTTATCACTCCAAGACGATGAATGGGTTTTATAGTTTTTATTTCACTTTCCCCAAAGGTCCTGCAGGAGGTGGAAGTGAAATCGGCTTGTGTGGGTTCTTCTTCACACACGTCAGCGTTCGTCTCCCCCTCCCCAGTTAAGAGGGGGAGACAAGGGAAAACCGTCCGTCTTCTTCAAAGCCCAAATCAAATCTCACAGATCTAGCCAACCTGACCACGTCACATATACGTAATCTGGTCAGCTGACCTTCGGTTCTGGTAAACGTGTCTACCTCCACGTTTACTCACCTCTCTCTCTCTCTCTCTCTCTCTCTCTCTCTCTCTCTCTCTCTCTGTAACAATACGGTATCACTGGTAGAATACTTAGCATAATTAAATCCTTCTTAGATAAGAGAAAAATCCAGGTTGTCCTCGACGCTCGCACATCTAAACAATATGATATAAATGCGGGGGTGCCCCACGGTTCTATCCTTGGACTTCTATTGTTCCTGATATTCATAAATTACCTCCCCGACAAAATTGCCTCTGAGATGGGTTTATATGCTGATGGCACTACACTCTATGGCAGGCACGACAGGAAGACGAATGAACACATTTCTAAAGAAATGGCAGAAACACTAGAGGAAGACCTCCAATCTGTGGTGGAATGGGAACAAAAGTGGTTGGTCGCGTTCAATGCTGCCAAGACTAAACTAGTTTCATTCAATAATTACAAGAAACCCTCTCTACCACCCATAGCAATGGCCAACGACTCTTTATCTGAGAGTACATCTTTCAAACTCCTTGGCCTAACGTTCACAGGAAACATGAGTTGGAATAATTACATTGAAGGCATTGCCAGGGCCGCTGCAAGAAAGGTGGGCTCTCTCTACCGTGCTAGAAAACTACTAACAACCGAAAGTATCCTGTACCTCTATAAAGCCACAATTCGCCCATGTATGGAGTATTGCTGTCACATCTGGGCTGGTGCATCTGCTACTAGTCTCTCGCTCCTTGAAAAGGTTCAAAAGAGAGTCGCAAACCTGATAGGCCCTGAACTGGCATCTAAGCTTCAGCCTCTGTCCAATCGACGAAATGTTGCATCCCTCTGCCTTTTCTACAAGTATTTTTGTGGTGAATGCTCTGACGAACTGCAATCACTTGTGCCCCCACGACGTGAGCACCCTCGAAAAACCCGACAGGCTGCTAAATCCCACCCCCACACTGTAGAGATCCCTAGATGTAAAAGATCTTTTTACTCCAATAGTTTCTTCCCCAGAACCGCTAGACTCTGGAATTCCATTCCAGGTCCCTGCTTCCCCAACAGTACTGACGTGCAGAAGTCAAAGCGTAACGTGAACCGACATCTGGCTGACCAAATCCCTACATAGTACCCAGTAGTTGTAGCCCCTGATAGTAGCCCCCTACACAAAAGTGGTAATTTGCCTTGTTTGGGGTGAAAATGTAATAAAAAAAAGATTGTACAGTAGTCAATTGAACAATATAGTAACTGTTAGTAATGAGAATTCGGTAAATTTATTAACTAAAGTGGAACGGCTCATCAAGAACTTGTTTATGTTGAACTTGAAGACAATCAGATTGTAGTCAGCTGGAAAGCAGGAGAACAAAAGACAGTTCCACAGGCATGCAGTTCTAAAAAGAAGCTTTTTTTCATGGAATCTACGTTTAGGTTTAGACACAGATAAAGAGTGGGGGAATTATTGATAGTGTTTTCAGCTAGACAAGTTTGACGAGGGGGGACCATAGATTGAAGCTCAGTCGAGCACTTGCCATGAAAATAACGATAAAGCAGAGACAAACTCGCAACATCTCTTCTGTGAGATAGAGGCTGCAGAAAAGAGAAAAGGGCATCTCCTACGAGGCTACGAAATCTATTTTGAACTCTATCAAGACAGGACAAGTCCTTTCTAGCAGCTCCTGCTCAAAATTCGATATAAATAGTTCAAAGTTCCATTGGCAGGTTCCCAAGTTAGAAAAGACGAACCTAATAAAAGTCAAAGGTTATACTGGAAATTTGTGAAAAGAAGAACTAAGATGAGGATAGTAGTCCGAAAAATCAAAATAATACCCGATCTATATAAAGCCTATAAAACTCTTGGTATCTATTCCTCGTTAATGTGTGTATGTATATAAGCATATATTTAGGTAGCAAGTCACTGTTAATTCATATCTGATTGAATTTTTGTTAGGTTGTATAAGGATTTGTAGTTTCAAAATGATAACCCTTTCTATAGATATTAAGTTTTACCTGTAAAAAAAAACAAAGCATAAATGTGACGTTATACATTGTGCTCAGTTATGCCACGACCACCGCAGGCATGTTTCAGTTAACAGGACTTCTATAAGGCCTGTTAACTGAAAAATGCCTGCTGGCAATGTAGATAAGATTTGTCAAACTATCACTGTCGGAGGGCATTTTAAAAAAGATTTAAAACATGTTAAAAAAAGAAAATAAAAGGAGCCCAATTCGATTAATAATGTACCTATTTATTATGCCTCCCCACGGGACAGAGTTAGACACCAGGGTCGTATTTTAACGTGGAGAAAAGGTACAAAAATAAAAAAATTGTCTCAGTCGTGAAGGATTTCTCCTCCACCGAAAGAGAACAGGAAATAGAAGTGCGGCATCTCAAAAACAGATACTACACTTTTATCTTGTCCCGAAGGCCATAATGTAACTGAACTTTATTCAATAGAAAATCGAAATATTATCTATGTAAACTTACGTAATTTTAAAGCAATATACAATCTAATAATGATAAAACTCAATTATGAATTTAGAGAACCAACAATTAAAGAAACATATTAAACACAAACATTTCTTGGCCTTCGGAACAAGATAACAGTGTAGTATCTGTTTTGATGCTACACTTCACCTTTTCTTTCCTGTCTGGCGGAGAACAAATTTTGCAAGAATGTAGATTATTTTTGTTCCTCTCCAGAGTGCCCCTTATTGGGAAGCTGGATTTTCCCCACAAGATTATATGTTGCAGTATTTAAATAACTATTACTTTAAATACAGAAATTATATTTAAAGTTTTGGTTTTCTGTTCTTCTATGTCCATTGTTCTCCATGTTTTTCATCAAAATGTGTAGCGTATTTTCATCAGTTACATCGTTAGGAATCCTATACTCTGCTATAGCCATCTTCATATCAGTGAACAATACATGATACGGAAATCAAGTTCACATAACTACTAGAAGACAATCTTACCAAAATGTGAACATTGGTTAAAAACTAAGAAAATATAGTAAACATCTACGATACTGTATTACAAAAGAATATTATAAACACACTCAATATATGTCAGTCTATCTCACAATAACATATATTGAGTTCCCAACAGTATTTTCTATAGTTTTTTAGTTTGAACTTATTTTCCCAAACTTAATGTATTCAATAGCGAGCTCCCCGCCATTTGTCTTATTCAAATATATCCATAAATACTATTATTTTCGAATCGAATAAACATTTTACATTAAATAGAAACACTAAAAACTTATCCAGTTAGATAGAAAAGTAATTTATCTTGCCTTGATAAAATTTATTTGTTATATATTTGTTTTTGACAACGTTTTCGAATCTGTGTATAGTAAAACAAACCCCTCTTTCATCAAATGGTTGGGTGAAAGTGCAGAATAGTTAGAAATCCCTTCCCCCGTTTAAAATATATTTCTAAATAATATTTAGGCACGGTGCAAACAACATCCATTTATAAGATAAAACAAGAAAATATTTATTTTTATTTAATGTACTTTTTATTTTTAGTTAATATCAAAACTAATTAAAACTAATCAGTTAATGAATTTTTAAATAATTTGTGTTGTTCGTATATCTCGGGAGGGGATTCAAAAATTCCTATTTCATTTCCCGTTTCAGTCATGTAAATTATTTACAGTTAAAATGTTATAAAAAACAAAAACTTGAAGTTTTAAATATATTTCAAAAAATAAACTCCGCCCGGTACTAAAATATTAAGCATTCATCGATCGTAAAAAAAAAAACTGTCATGAAAAATGCTAACTTTAAAATATTTGGAAATACTCATTGATAGTTTTATTTATTATTAAAAGAACGAACAAAAAACTATTATATAAAAATTATTTGTTTTGCAGCAAAAAATAATAAATAAATAAAAAAAATTCGACTTTCCCCGTAGAAATAAAAGTTCAAAAACAAGTTCACTTATTATATTTTATTAGATTAAACTCATCCCAATGTGCAATTATAATAATTATTCAAATGGAGAATTGTTCTTTCTCTTTAGAAGAACATACACGGACGTTCGGTAATACAGCCATACTTTTATGCCTGTTAGCGTGACCATGTGGTTAAACACCGGAAACTTTTTATACCTACAAGTTGATCAGGAAATGACGTCACGCTGTCATGTTCACTGGTCTACTCTCTCGGTAGCCGTGGCTATGCTATATTTTTTTTTAATGGATGACGTAATCTATATAATGGTTCTTTAGCCTGTCTGTCTGTTTGTCTGTCTGCCCACACATTTTTCTCAGAAATTACTTGGTAAATGTGGCTGTGGTTTTGTATGGAATTTTCTTATGGCAAAGTGCAGTGAACTAAGTATCATGCTATCATTGCGATGCACAGTCAGAGATTAATAGGAATAGAAAAAGAATTAGTATTTAATGCAACAATAAGTACACATTTAACCATATCCAACCATTACTACGGTATTCATTCTAAGTCAATGGGCTATAACTCGTGTCTGTTTTTAACGGGTTTAAGAGTCTAACTATAATAACAAACAAGCGAAATAATAACAAATAAAATCATTATATTAAGCAGATGAATAAACGAAAATACAAAGAAATAAAAATCAAGTAGTCATTATTTTCTGGTGTTACATTTTGATAACGTAACCACGTGTGCACGGAAACACACAAACAAGATAACAAAAAGTTTTTAAAAATCACCATTCACAGAATTTTAGTATTATTTCGATAAAAAATATATTTATGCTTGCTTTTGCATAATTTTTATCATTCTGAAACTCTAATTAAATCTTCTGCTTAAAATGTTCAAGGCTGCCTATGCTTGGCCATGTCATAGCACAGAACACGTCTTTTCAATCTTTTCCCCGGCGACATCTATATTATCGAAAACGTCAAAATTGACCACCTTTAAAATAAAATTATGGTATAGTTCTGCACAAATAGTTAACTTTCGAGCCCCAGGCATTTACTTTTCTCTGACCATGAAAAGATATCACACAAGGCCGGAAGATGGGGGGAATAATTAGCTATAAATCAACTTTTTCCTAAAGCGAGAAGGCAATGTCCGAGAGCAGGGCCTCCTAGAATAAAACGGGACAAATAGAATAGTTTGACAGAAAAAAAGGCACAATCTCAAATGATTTTCTTTGCCTTCATCTGAACTCGGTTAAACGAGGTTAAACGAGATAAATAGTTTATACCATTTGAATTATTCGGACTACAATTCTCACCTGGAGTTTTATTTGTTACAACGTTTCGGCCGATGTTACCTCCGAACTTCTTCAGTTGTATTTTATCTAAAAACAGCAATAACATCCAAAATCCATACTAAACTTATGCGTGGCGTAGTGTGACGTAGTTTATAAAGTACTTGGTAAAATTCAGTTGTGACGCTACTCAACGCGGGGGACACTCAAAATAAAATTACGAATTACTAAAGACTTCTAACCGGTCATGGCTGACGTGATGAGAGCATGCTACCCCGTGGATTAAATAAAGGGGTTCGTTTGAAATTTTGTACGAATTCCCGAGTTCTACAAGAAGGTTTTCGAGTTCGATAAGATAGACCTGAATGACAATCAAGATAAGAACAGTAATCCGGAGAATCGAAATAATACGCATTATCAAACCTTATCTAAAACAAGAAACAAAAAACTCAAAAATATAAGATATTACATGTTTGAAATCGCATGGTATTCTTTGAAACATTGTGCGCATAAAATATGTACAAAGCTAAGCCACTCCATAATAAAGAGTAGTCTGTATTTATTTATAAATATTAGTGTTGGGACGATTATTCGGAATCGGGAATCTAAAATCGGAATTTTCGGGAGTATCGGAACCGGCAAAAACGATTCTTTTAATTATCCTTTTTTTTTGTATTTTTGCTGAGAGTAATGTTTAGAAAATAAATATTTATTTTAAACTATTAGTAAAACTAAAACCTATAGATCATCCTCCATAAATGCATTTTTACGTTTAAGAAACTATCTTCGCATTTAACAGGTGTTTTTACGGCAATCGAGAAAAAAATAACTTTGTAGTTGAACATTTAAAGATGTATAAAGACATTGAATCGGTAATTGTATCGATATCGGGATTTAATATGGAATCGGCTATTGTATCCCTATATGGCAATAGGAACATGATTGTTTTCTTTTTTGTTTTTTTTTTTGTTTTGCCAAATAAATTACACAGAAAAAAAAAAAATAACTCACGTCATCCGACATGAATTTGGAACAAAATTTTCACTCTAAATAAAAAGCCAACGTATTTTTTTCTTTACCTCATAAAAAATATATATCTATAAAAGTTAGAATGTGTGTATGTGAGGTTCTCAACCTATATACTCAACGAATTTTTTATCTACAGACTTGAAATTTGGTACATAGGATATTAAGATATTTGGAAAACTTTTTAATCTAGTTTCATCCGGTAAAAACAAAACGCGCTACTAAGGGGTTAAAATTATAAAATCGGTGTGTGTGGGGTCGTTGAATTTTTATCTGTTTGCTGTTTCACGAATGCGCATGCGTGTATGGTTCACATGACAGATTCATTATGTAAAAAATAAGTACGTTTGAACACATTTTAAAGATCGTGTCAAGTCGACCAATTTAGTATCGTACTTACTTCAGTGTCTTTAGGTTTTGGTTTCGATCTCAGCTCGAGTATTTTTTTCTTTTTTTTTTTTTACTTACAAAAAGTGAACTGCTAAGAAAATCATAATGCACATGTCTAAGTTTCTTTATGAATTAGGATATAATATATATTAAGATATATATTAATTTTACCTGCAAGTAATTTATAATAGAAAACAATTAAATCACTGATAAAAATCTATGATTCTATATGAGTATTTCTGTGAACACTAGCAAAGCATAATTCCATTTTCACTCATTTTTGACGCAGCATATACGTTATTATTATTATTATTATTATTGTTATTATTATTATTGTTATTATTGTTATTATTATTATTATTATTATTGTTATTATTATTATTGTTATTATTATTATTATTATTATTATTATTATTATTATTATTATTATTGTTATTATTATTATTGTTATTATTATTATTATTATTATTATTATAATACTACTACTACTACAAGGATTTTCCTCTTCATTTACAGTATAATGTTCGCTTCGTTTCATTTTCTCGTTTTCAATTCCGTTATTTACATTGCTGCGTTTTTCTGCGTATCAACAAAACATAAAACAATACTTGACACTTCTATAAATTTCGAAGTATGCATTTCTTTCTTTCCCATTGAAATGTAATTCCTTATTTATACATTTGATTAAATTCGTGATACCGCAATCGCCAACCACGAAAAGTCGCAGGAGACACTTGTCCGCCATTTTGAATACATTCAATTTTAATTCTTTTTATTTTATTTTTTACTTCTTATATTATATCTTGCTTTTTTTTTTCCTGCTCCGTTCTTTCTTAATATTTGTCTTTATTTCTGAATTTCCTTCCTGCATTCTAACATTGTTTATTTTCAATTTTTTGGATTATGGTTTTATTTATCTACTAACAAATGTAACCGGCGTGGTATTAAACGCAACGTTTAATTCCTCAAAAACAAAATGAAAAAAAAAAAAAAATGAAAAGAAACTGAGACATATGCATGCAAGCATTATGTTTTATTCTAAACAGTTCACTTCTTGTAAGTAAAAAAAAAGCATACTTGAGCTGAGATTGAAACCAAAACCTAGACGTAGTGAGTCAAGTACAATAGCCATTAGATCAGCTTGACATGATCCTTAAAACGTGTTTTTAAACCCACTTATTCTTAACATAAAGTTGCCTTCTCATTTGTGAAACAGTTGACAAACAGATAAAAATCTGATGACCCTTGATTTAATTTCGCTCCTGAGCAGCCCCTTTTGAGGATGAAAACCGATTAAAAAGTTTTTTCACGTGTTTGAATACCCTATATACCAAATTTCAAGTATGTAGATAAAAAAAACGTTGAGTATATAGGTTGAAACGTGTTCTCTCTCACACACACATTCTCACATTTATAGATAGATAGATAGATAGATAGATAGATAGATAGATAGATAGATAGATGGATTGATAGTTTCTTCTTTTGTAATTATTTTTTCTTTCTTTCTTTTTGGATTCTTTCTTGTGCTCTTCCTTTTTGAAATGGCAAGGCACCACTTATCAAGGCCCAGAAGCCACCTGAGGATAGGAATTAAAATATGCCTGGTGGCCTGTGAGACAACAGTTTGATAATCGTTAATTATGGAAACCAAGCAAACTTAGTTATTTAAGAGGACAACTGAACAGGAATATGTTTACGTTACACTTGAGAGCAACTATGTTATAAAGAGCTTGGAAGCAACCAGAGTTATTGTGTTCCCCAGGCGGGCCGTTTTAGGAAAGGAACTCCGTTCATCGAACTTTCATTTAGTTGTAGGCCTAGTCGGATAGTGGGGATATTGTTGACAGTAATTGTAGCTCAACGAGTGTGCTTTTGTGAAGGTCATGAAAGGGAGCAACGTAGATTAAAGCTCAGTCGAGCACCTCATTTATTAGTTATTTCTGTCTTTTCGGTTTTGTTGATTATTTCTTCATTTCTTAGTTATTTTGTCCCTATTTTCTTTCTTTTATGATTATTTTTTCTTTATATCTTCTTTTTCCCCTGTTTTTCATTTTTTTTATTAACTAGCTGGCAGCTCGGCGTTGTCCGGTCGTACATACACTTAAACATCCTATTTTAATTCATGCAGATTGCGTATGTATTACAAGGAATAATTTGCCCGGTGGACTAATTCTAAAAATAAAAAAGACTTAAAAGAATAATAATGATAATGCCGTTCATCGAATTCTGTCTGTGTTTGTTTACAATATTATGTCAGCTGATATTTTGGCTTGACGATAATTGCCCTGGAAAAGTCACTTCTGATTAGTTTTTACTTTTAGAATATGAAAACAAAGAAATTATTTACGGTACCTCTTCTTTTCTCGTAGATTGAACTCATTAATAAGAAACAAAATATAATGATGAGGAAGAGAGAGCAATCGATTTGTAGTCGAATGTTCTACAAATACGCTATTTCTCTAGATTATAATAAATTTGCTGAAATTTTATTATCTCCCTTGCCGGTGTAACGTTAAATATTTCCGTGTAAAAAACTATTCTTTTTATCTATAAAAGAGAAAAGCTACTTTTATGATGGGATTTTTTCGATTTTAGATAATTATCGGATGAATTTCTGTACCAAACATATCTAAGAACACTGTCAGACATATCACCTTGCATTGCGTGAAATTTGCAAAAGATACGTTGAGCCGTTTCGGAACCTATAAGAAAGGAACTCACACACATAGTGAGAAAGTGGCTTTTATATAATAGAGATAGAGATAGAAAGGAGCTTTCTTCCTTAGTTCTTTCTTTTTTTTTTATTTTGTTCTTGGTTGTTATTTTTTTCAGTCTTTCATTTTTTGCTTATTTTTCTTTTTGTTTTCTTTCTTGTTTATTTATTTCCCTTTTTCTTCGTTCTCTCTTTCTTTATTTCTTTAACATTTGTTTGTTTTTATTTTACTTGATTTTTTTCTCTTTTTCTTTTTCTATTGTCTGCTTCTGATCTTTCCTTTTCGATACTCACGTTCATTCCTAACAAGGCATATCGCAACTTGGACGTAAGGGGACATTATTTGGGACAATGCCTAGGAAATATTAGCAAGATATTGGTGTACGTTAAATTAAAACTTCTGCATATCAGTACAGTCCGGAAATCAGATAACAGGAAGGAAATTCCTAAATCTAGCTGCTCGAGAGAAGAAACTATTAGAGTAGAAAGATTTCTGGCATTTAGGGACCTCAACAGTGAAGGGTGTGATTTTGTTGCTAAGCGGGTTTGTCGGGGACATGTACGTCAAGGGAGCAAAAGTACAACGAGTTCATAAGAGCATATTACAATTAAATATTTGTAAAATACTATCTCATTGAGTACTGTACACGCAATAACCCTTATCCCTGAGTGGCCTTCGGGCCTTGATAAGTGGTGAACCCCATGTAAACAAAAAAAAAAACAGCCACAGAGATGCAACATGGGGCGGGGGTTGGAGCTTAATTGACAAAGTGTGATCTATTAGATTGAAGACTCTTGTTTTTTTAGACCCTATTCAACTAGTAGTGGATGCACCAGCCCAGATGTAGCAAAATACTCCATGCATGAACGAATGGTGGCTTTGTAGAAGTATATGATACTCTCAGGTGTGAGTAGTTTTCTAGCACCATAAAGGGAACCCACTGTCTTTGCAGCAGCCTTTACAATGCTCCCAATGTATTTTTTCTAGTTCATATTTCCTGTGAATGTTAGGCTGAGGAATTTCAAATAAGAATTCTCAGTTTTAGATATCGATGGTTGAAGAGGTGTATTACCATCCATTTGCGGCCGCATTACAGTACGATCAGGAGGTCCTTTTGTAACGATTCTGCCATTATCTTAGATTTATGTACGTCTATTCCTCCTTCATGCATGTTATAGATAGTTGTATCATCAGCAAATATACCCATCTCGGACACAATATTATTACAAAGTCCGTTAATGATAGGTATACTTTTTTCTTTCCATTTTTTTAATCATTTTTACCCTTTCCAATTCCCTCAGCATTTATTTCGAGCTTCTGATTTGGATTTTTAAAATATCTTTTATTTCTTACTCGCTTTTCTGGGTTTCTTTCCTTTTTTCTTTAAATTATTTTCTTCTTAATTTCTTTCGATCTTAGTTCCCCCCGCTCCTATTATTTGTCTCATATTCTTCATGGATCCTCCTCCTTTTCCTCTCTGATTTCCTTCCACACTTTGTTTTTTTCTTTCTGTTGGTTGTTTTTTTTTTTTTAATTTTCATGACCTTTTCCTCTTCGTTTTTATTACTAAGATTTCAATTTCCAACGATGGAAATTTACAGAAAATCATATGTCGCCATCTTGAATCCACACAAATGCGTTTTTTTTTCTCTCTTTTTTGTTTCGTAGTTTCATCTTTCATTTCTTAATCAATTTCTCCGTTTTATACACATTTTTATGTACTTTCTTGTCTTCTCCATAATGCCTCTCCTTTGACAAATCTAAGTTTCGTATTATTTAGATTATTACGACATAATTACGTTGACACATCGGTTCCCGCCAGATAACTGAATTAAACAACGATGAGCCTGGCTAATACAAGATGGGTGATCATTTGGGAATACTAGGTGCTGTAAACGGTGGTGGGACAGCAGTACTGTCAAAAGAAAAAAGTTAGGCACCCCTTTCCTTCCGCTGCACTGTGGGATACCCCTGAGCAAGGTCGAGTACCACTTCAGTTTCCCGATCAGGATAACGTGAGGTTATGTAAAGCAGGTGACTGAATCAATCAAGAATAATTCTGTTCATGGTTTTGTATCTCATTGTGCTGGCCAGAAGATCCCTTAAGGCACAATATCCAGGACAACCGTCACTGCTCGGACAGAAAGAAACTGTACCAGCAAAGAAAACTGTAGCAATACATTAAGCACTTTCGAGAAAACAGCGGGAATGGGGTTATGAATGATGAGCAACAATGAATTCATGAATGCCTCAAGAAAAAGATATATATATATATATATATATATATATATATATATATATATAGAGAGAGAGAGAGAGAGAGAGAGAGAGAGAGAGAGAGAGATGGAGATCCATAGTCGTCAATCTCTGTATCAAGCAGGACACCACTTGAAATTATTTCCACGAGTGTTCTAAGTTATTTTCACAACGTTTAGATCCATCTAATCCCCGACCTTTATCAGATGTAGCTTGTCGAACTTGAGAAATTTACAGAGAATTTCGTGCGGAACTTTTTATTTAATCCACGGGTGTGGCATGCTCTTGTTCTGTCAGCCATGCCCGAGTAGAAGTCCTAAAACATAAGAACAGTATTGAAATTCATCCAAATAATATGAATTATCGATCATCATTTTTCTTGATTGAGATTGTCGGACTGACTTCCTCATCTTGGTTGTTATTGTCACAACGTTTCGGCCGTTTTGCCCTCCGGCCTTCGTCAAGTGTTTTGTATCGAACTGGGGAACCGTTTGTTAGGAGCCGAAACGTTGTGACAATAACAACCAAGATGAGGAAGTCAGTCCGACAATCTCAATCAATGAAAACACCTCATCTCAAAAATACAGACAATTACTATCATTTTTCTTGATTATTCGCGTTTTATATACGTTTCTTTTATTCTTCATTGTAATCGTACCTTGAGTAAATGTTTTATTTTCCCCTTTTTTTTTTTCATTCTTACTCTCTCAATTTTCTTTCCTATTTAATTCCTTCACTATTTATTTTTTTCTATTTCTGTAGTTTTCTTGTTTTTTTTTTCTTTTCTTATTTCTGGGGTTTTCTTTTTTGTTTTGTTTTGTTTTTTTTCTTTTCTTTTTTATATTTTTTTACTTATTTCTTGAGTCTTCTTTCTTTTTTTTTCTTTTCTATTTCTGTAGTTTTGTTCTCTCTTTCTCTTTTCTTATTTCTGGCGTTTTCCTTCCTTTCTTTCTTTTCTATTTCTGCAGTCTTTATTCTTACTCATATTCTCTTTTCAATTTTCATTCTTCGCATATTTATTAGCATTTATTCTATTTCTTTTCATTTTTTCATCTTTTCTACCCATGCCTGTTAAATTTGTATCTACTCTCCTCATTTCTATATATAAATAACACACAGAGGATTATTTTCTGTTTATTCTTCATATCTTTTATCTTTATTTCGTGGTCTCTGATGTTCTGTTCTTTCTTCCTTACGTTCTTTTCTATCCAATTTCCAGGGCTTATTCCATTCTATATTAATTACCTTCCTCTTTATATCTCTACCTGACGTCTTTTCATTTCTTCATTTCAATTCGAACTATATCATTGTTTCTTTGAGATTCCATTCTTTCTACCTCCTTACTTTGACTTTTCTGTTCCCATTCCTTAAATTTCCCTTCCTCACTCAATCTCCTCATTATTTCTTCCTTCCTACGCTTTGCCCCGCCTTGCTATCTTCATTCTCTTCTTTTCATTCCCATCCTCATCTTTTCTCGCTTCCTTATTGAGTTTATTCTTTTAATTAATTCTCTTTTATTCTAAAGCCAGTCCCCCTCTCTCTCTCTCTCTCTCTCTCCCTCTCTCTCTCTCTCTCTCTCTCTCTCTCTCTTGACAATAGGCATTGCCACCTGCGAAAATTGTTATCACATGTTTTCTTGTATTTCTTTGTAATGCCTTGGTTCATCCAGGTATTAATTGAATGCCTGACAAAAGAAAAACTGAAATGAAATAAAAACAAACAGAATAAAACACTAACCATATTCAAATGCTTTATAATCTCGCGAGATTCCACGTGAAGTTAAATCCATGCCGACTCATGGCTATGGTTGCCACTGTAACTTTATGTAAAAGTTAATTATAAGATATTAACATCTATATGTTATATTATTTACATTATTTAGACCACTGTCCTCATTTTGGATACTATTATCACAAATTTTGGCCGATGTACTCTCCGGTCTTCTTTGGCTGCATCTTGTCAATCAAGAGAATCTGTACACTGAACCCGGGATTTAATACAGAATTTTAAAGGAACCCTTAATTTCAAGTGGTGTCCTGATTGATACAGATTGACGACTATGGATCTCTCTCTCTCTATATATATATATATATATATTATATATATATATATATATATATATATATATATATATATATATCTTGACAATAGGCATTGCCACCTGCGAAAATTGTTATCACATTTGTTCTTGTATTTCTTTATAATGCCTTGGTTCATCCAGGTATTAATTGAATGCCTGACAAAAGAAAAACTGAAACGAAATAAAGACAAACAGAATAAAACCCTAACCATATTCAAATGCTTTATAATCTCGCGAGATTCCACGTGAAGTCAAATCCTTGCCGACTCACTGGTGTAGCTCGCTTTTGTTCTGTCGGTAATTATCGTACACAAGTCTTTACTAATTCAGAAAACTATTTTAAGTATCGCCCGCACTGGGGATTGAACCGTCAACCTTCAGAAGGTCATTACTTAAAAACTGATTTTTACTTACATTTTATATCTATTACGCAATATGTTCTTGCAAAAATCAGTACATAGTCCTGAATTGAATATCAAAATTTCCGAGTTTGACAGGATGCTCCTGAAAAAGGTTGGTCGTTACATCGGCCGAAACGTGATACTAGAAATCACTATCCTCATCCAAAAATTCTGAAATTCAACTATAACATGTGGATATTACTATATCATCTATATGATATTCTGCTTTTTTGTTTTCGTAGTACATTGCGCTTTGAAAAAGGCCAAAATACAATGCTTGAAGGCCAAACTTCATCAAACAAGGCTTAATTCGCGAAAGTACGTTTTAAAAAAGCCAGTCTGACAACCTTGAACAAAAATATAACCGTGACCTCCCTTTTATGTAGCCTCGTTTTTTAATATCATCATCTATATAATAATCTGCTTGCTCTTTCCTTAGTTAGTCAGCACGTTACGTTTTAAACAGACTAAATACAATTTTTGAAGGCTAAACTGCTGAAATAAGGCCAGATTTGTGAAATTTAGCTCTAAAAAGTCCAATCTGTAAACTCTGGGCAAAACTATTAGGATGACCTCTATTTCCGGATATCACGCTAATATTATGTTCTTTTAATGATGAAACTCTTAGTAATTTTGACGAGCAACTGTTCTTCACGCAAGCGAAACGTTACTTAAAATAGGAACACTCGAAAGAAACAAACAAGTTCCTTGTGAACGTTTTGTGGAGGGGGTTGTTTAGTCAGGTAAGCAAGGGCCAAGCAAGGGGGAAATGCAGTGCATGTTCACTCGCTAAAGAGCCTATTACCTTTTGAGTTATCCTTAAGCAGAGAAGATCAAGTTTAATCAATGCCTGCATCGGTTAATGGGACTGTTAGTGTTATTCCTCTACAATCAACATGAAGAGGATATTTGGCTTTGTCCCATATGCGATACCCCACAGGGTGACCAGGACATGATTGGTTGTAACGGATGTGACAACTGGTGTCATTTCAAGTGTGTGGGGATTGTATATCCTCCCCCTGAAAGTCAAAAGTGGTATTGCCCGGATTGCGCACCATAGAAACGACGGCAAAGCAGGCCTAGCCTCTTCCCTAAATAGTTAGGGAAACAATAAAAAAAATAAACTAAAAATATATTAACATGTTAACTGCCTTAAGTGCATACATTAATAATTTTGTTTCTGTTATACCGGCCTTCCTTGACCAGAGGAATTTACACCGATTAGCACTATAAATAGCGCTAGTAATTCCAACACCGGTGAAAGAGACGTGACTGCACTTCAACTGCTAGCCGAGTGCCCAGCAGATATACACGCTTTTCTATCTTTGTACATTATTGTTAATACACTTTTTCCTTAACCGAACCTCGACTTGATTGTTCTTATTTTAACTGTTGTTCCACGTCACAACAGTTTCTCTTCATTTTCTTTTTCTCCTTTTCTTGGGGACTGTGTGAAGAAAACGATTAAAGACTGCTCAATGGAGAGGGAGATCTGTGTGCACTTACCTTGTTTACTAAAAACAAAGAAAGAGATATTGCTGCCTTATCAGCAGTTTTTAATTTTTTTTCCAGGTCACATGATGGTTAATCACATGACCCTGCACTTATAAAGAAGAGGTATACTCACTCCTCTTAGTGTGTGTGTGTTTTTTTCCTCCCCTTGGATACTAGTTGTGTTTTCAGCTCGCCGGGAAGTTACTTCCGGATCTGCTACTTCTTTACCTGGCGAGACACTACGTTAACTGACTGTCACGTCGCGGAACGGGGTAATTCTTTTGCAACCTATGATAGGTGCACATAGCTTTCTTCTATCGACTGAACGGACATCAATTTTTTGTTATCTGACCATTTTATTTTTTCATAGAATAAACAGAAATTTTAAAAAATATATAAAATCAATTAGGATATTTATTTTAGTTGTATTTTTAATAAGTCTATTCTAATGAAACATGCAACAGTTATTCGTGAAAATTAAAAGCGTAAACAATAAACAAAGAATAAAAAATACCCGATAAATAAATCAACGTGTGTAAATAATTATTTGTATGTGAAATTAAATATAGTGATTTTATTCTTTTGTTATCTTTATATTTTTATTTACTTTCTAAGGAAAGGGAATAATAAACTTAAACATTTACATATTAATTTACATGTCCGGTATAAAAAAAAACATCATTATCGGAAACATTAATTAATGATAAACGAATTACCTCCCTTTAAAGATGGTCTTTATCAGTTATAATTATTAGAACCATTTCCTCTCTGAAACACCTCAATACATAAAAACATGCCTGTTTACGGGTTCAATTTACCTATTTTATTTTATTTTATTTTATAATTTAAAGAAAAGTAATGTTGAGAGGAGACTGTAAGTTATTTTGATTATAGATTATTTTTAAAGTTAAAAAATGTGCAAGTGAATCGACATTTGCTCATTTATAATTTATATTAAAACATTATTAAAAAAAAACAATATGTGCTACATTTGTATTGGAAAAATCTAAATATTTTTTATCAATTCGGGCGTCTATACAATGGGAATATTTCACAGACTCTATAAGGATATTGAAGATAGCCAGATATGTTCTTAACCAGATTACTTAGATAAATATTTTTACAGTTTAAACAAAAGGCCGCTGTGAAATTTTCACAGGTCCCGGTAGTATTTATTATTACGTGTATTGGAATAGTTTAATGTTATTAAACCGGGTTTAATAACATAAAATAATACTAACTGGCATGTGTTACCGGTGACACGTATACCGTGATAAAAAATATCGATTTATTATTGTAATTAATACAAAGTTTTGAACAAAAATATTTTTTGTGGTAACTTTTGACATTATTTCGCAACTTTCTTTAAATGCGATTATTTACATTTTAAAAATGAATCTACTATAATATATATATGTGTGTGTGTGTGTGTGTGTGTGTGTGTGTGTGGTGTGTGTGTGTGTGTGCGTGCATGTTTGTGTGCGTATTCGTTATTAATAGTTATGAAAATTTGAACATTAACAGAAGAAAGAGCTCTTGCACTGATGTCGAATTCTAAAGTTTGAATTGTTGGTCAGCATTGTCTTTTGCAAACCCTTGGACATTTTAATCACCTCTCGGACAACATTCGACTCGATGCCTCCGTTCAGTCTCGTAAGACAAATGATACCTTTTGTGGGGCAAGGGTTGCGCAATTACCAACCACACCTCTCCTGAATCGACACTGTTTAAGTCCAGTGGCAAGGATAAGTCCAGGAGGACTGGAAACAATGCCGACATAAGCAGAGAGCACACACTACACCTGGAAGTCTCAAATGGTCACTGATTTAGTACTGACCATGTTCAACGTTTCTTAACTTCGGTGATCCAGCGGGAACCGGCGTGCCAACATAATTATGCCGTACTCGGACAACAGTAGTCATGTTAATCACGTGACTGGCTTCTTTCGCTTTTTTAAAAAGTCATGCATTTCGTTTCGTTTATTTTTCCGTTTTGGTTATTTTTTCGTTTCGTTTATTTTTAGTTTTGGTTTTTGTCGCACTCAGCTGAGTAAATTTTTTACCCTATATTTTAATTCTTATATTTATACTAAATATGTGTATTTAAAAAAAAGTTGCTTCTGAATAAATTTCCACAGTAAACCAATATATGACATTTATGCACGATGCATATTTCTTACTCAAAATATATTTTTTTAAAAACTCTATAAATCAGCTATTCATGCATTAAAAATGTACCCCCTTGTCTCTACGCGCTCTCCCTAACATTTCATTTTTTTCCAATGTATGTTTTTATATCTTAAAATATAGCATTGGTTGGTTCGATCCATCAATGACTTAAACATTTATGTTTGCTTATGAACTTAATTGAAATCCGAGTTGAAAGACGGTCACTCAATTCTAATAATATCGGTTGTCAACCCTTAAAACATCTTCCGAGTAATCCAATATATGACACTTATATACGATAATACCTTAACACAAAATATTTAAAGAAACAAACTCTGAAAATTAGCTATGTATGCACTAGAAACATGTAAAATTCGAACCTAGGACTTCCGGTTTGTGGCTTTCATGGCTTGCGTAGGCTACAATGCGACTGGGGATAGAACTTTTCAGACAATAAATAGCTTGGGAGGTGAGAAATGCTTTGTTTGCATCCCATCTGAGAAGGGGATACTAATGGTTGGTGCACCAATCTTCATATACGAAAGAATTATTATTAAAAGTGATGGACTACTTCTGGCAGAACCCTGACGTTCGTAAATAATCCAAGTCTGAATCTCGGTAATAAATAACATAACAGATTGATTTACGAAGGGCATTCCAAAAGTAATTTATCCTATGTTTTTATTCAGCGCCAAGGAATCAGAGGAAGATTGCAAATTGCATTGTTATGATGACTGAACTTATGCATTCATAACCTGGAATTTCAATCTCTCTTGTGCAGATATTGATTATGTGAGACTCAAGAAAGCAACCACTGACATGGACGTCCGTCAGAAGCAGACACCCGTCATTCAATTTCTGGCAAAAGTGCATTGAAAATAGTCATGCTTGTGTAGAACAAAATAATTTGCAGAGCACAAATTGTCGCTTGTTTTAATAATACCTCTCCCATCTTCGTAGCTCCTCGACATTCTGTTAAAAAAAGTATGAGGCTTTATTTTTATAACGCACTTTACATTTGATTTACGAAGCATATTCCAAAAGTAATGGTCCTTAGTATGACCTTAAACTATATCCAGCTTGCGGGCATTGGGGAGTGTGGAGCCACCCTTTAATTGCCATTGCTCCCAGGTCCACTCTTACCAGGAGTGGTAGTACCTGTTAGAGTTGAAACTATGGGTTAAATAGAAACCGACTTGAAAACAACAAATATATTCTACTAAAAAATGTTCTTCAAAATCTTTGGATTCGGCATTAAATAACCTGAAAAGGGTTGATATGCCTTAAAACAAAAACAGCCAAAACCAAACCAAACCAAAAGTAATCCAACCTATTTATATATCCCATGCCATTGGGTCAAAGGAAATTGCAAATTGCATTGTTGTGGTGACTGAACTTATACATTCATGACATGAAAGTTTTATTTCCCTGTTGCAGATATTGATCGAGTGAGACTAAGAAAGCAGTGTCTGTCATGGACGTGCGTCAGAAGCAGAGATCAGTCAGTGAGTGCAAGCAGCGTTCCCTAGTGAGTGCCGAGGCGTTGTGCCGTTAGCCCCAGCTGACGAGTCATCGACTTTTTTGTAGCTAAGGCTGGATTAAAATTAGAAGACAGTAAAATTAAATGCTGCGATATTATACCAAATGCCCGTAATTTGGATTTAGCATATCTTTTATTTTTCTAAAGATATAATACTCCCGAGCTTCGTACATCGCTATTTATACAGCTATGTGTTCATGATTATATATTTGTGAGTACAAAATTACCTCCGAAACTATTTAACCGGTCATAATAAATTGTAGAACACATCTGTTAGGCTGTCTTTAGTTTAAATTAATTTTATGCAAATGGGAGAAAAGGGGGTTGAAACCCTACTTGAACATTCAGCTACTTCTGAATCCTTTACAAATAATATAATGTATTCATTAATAGATAGTCCCTAAATTTCAGTTTCTAAGAAGGATTTTAGCATGTTTTACAAAAGCATAATATGAACGTAACCTCCAATTTGAAAATTTAAATATTTAAGATTTGCATTAAATTTGATTCCTAATCGTTTCACGTCAATTTGACAAGGTTATCTGAATTTCACTTTCGTCCTAAGACCCCTTAAGCTTAAGCCTTAAATTTTAGATATTTTCTAAACTCCAAATTGCATAATGAATTTGGAACAAAATTGCAATAAAGATTTTAGTCATGTAGTAAACTCTAATCTATAAAATTCAATATGTGTGTGTCTGTCTGTCTCCATTTTTTAAAAATGCATCTCTGCTGAGACGCAAATCGCAACGCACCACGAGGCGGATCAAATGATTGTTTTTGAGTTGCCCGTTGTTTTTTGTTAATCATCTGACGATAGCTCAAATAATAACGACTAAGGCTGAAGCGCTACATGTTTTTGTTTCGATTCTAGCTTGTAGCACCCAAGTTAATATTTATTTATCTTTTGCGGACTATTCCTTTGGCCTTTTTCGTGTGGTTAGCTGGGGCGGGTATGGGATGCTGAGACTCTTAACTGTATTCCCAGTAATTACTGCCTTCCATAGTTGTTGTCTCACCAGGTTTTGGCTAACTAATCCTCTTCCAGCTTTGGGTGGGATTGAAACCGCAATCTTTAGACAATGTTCACCTAGAACACTATAGATTCAACGCTTTTATCAATTGCGCCAAAGAAATGATAATATGTAGCACCCAAGTTATGTTTTTTTTTTACTTTTGAAATCACTACTGTTTATTAAGTACAATATAATATATAATAATTAGAACTATGACAAGAGAATATTCTTTTCATTTTTTTTTTTACTCTCGAGTATATATCCGACACAGTAAGACACAGTTAATCAATCGCGAACCACATCACTCTGTATAAAATCATATAAGATATCAACGGATACACACTCGAGAGTCAAGCACAATGAAAAGAATATGCTGTTGTCCTAGCCCAAATAACAGTCAATTGACTCTATAATAATAAATACATCTTTCTATATTAAAATATCATATTTAAGCGTATTTTATGAGCGGGCAACGCTGAGCGCTTAGTTAGTATAATCTTATTTTGGTTTTAATCTTCGGAAAAAGGCGTAAAAGTGCAAAAACTTTTTCTGTTCTAATCGTTTTGGTACCAGGGATGCTTCTAGTACGATGTACGTATATGTATGATTGGAATCATAATTAATTTCGAACAGAGTTACAAGTCTTAAGCGTGTGTAGTATTGCTGATGCTTAGTTTCATTTAATACCCTTCACAATGAACCAAGGTGAAGTGAAACTCCGTTGTTAAAATTCAGTTATTTCAGATTTAGATACAATTTTAGATATATTGCGAGTTTGCCTCTACCTTATCGCTATGTTTATGGTAAGTGCTCGTCTGAGCTCCAATCTATGGTCTCCCCCTCGCCAAATGTTCACAAGAAACACTCGTCTAGCTGAAAACACTATCAATAATTCCCCCACTCTTTATTCGTGCCTAAACCAACCTAAACGTAGATTCCATGAACAAAGTTTCTTTCTTAGAACTGCACGTCTGTGGTGTCTTCGATTTTCCTGCTTTCCAGCTGACTACAATGTGGTTGTCTTCAAGTCCAACGTAAACTAGTTCTTGATGAGCCGTTCCACTTCACAAATTTTCCGAATTTCCATTACTAACAATTACTATATTGTCCAATTTTACAACTGTACAACTATTTAACCTTTATCCTCGAGTGCCCTCTGGACCTTGATAAGTGGTGATGCCTATATAAAAAGAAGGCCAATCAATCAATAACTCTTCTGGAATTCTTGGTTTTGTGTTCCCTCATTGTATCGGAAATACTGCGTGAGACCGCTCTTGGACGTTGCATGATTGACATCCGATTCTCTAAATGTTACTGCAGTTTCATCTATTTCTCCGATAGAAGAATCATCGCGAAAGCACCTCTATCCCGAAACGTGAACAATATTTATACTCAGCAAACAATCGGGTTCACAATAGAAGGCTGTGATTGAAAATAAAGAAAATATTTCTAGTAGTTTTCACAAAAATGTAATATGGATACAATTACTGACCGACCTAACGCACCGCCCCACCCCCCAGCGCCGCTTTCCGCTGAGTAAAATAATCAATCCACGTTAAAAACAGAAGTCCGGTTTCTATTCGGTCGTAAGAATTACACGCATACACAGTAGTCTGGATTAGCTGAGTAAGGTGATGGCGGTGTAAGTTAGAGGTTCCGGAATAGAATATGATGAATTTTTGTGCTTAAACAAACGATACTTTAATATAAAATTATCTAATATATAAAGAAGCAAACGTTCGTCTGTGTGTTCGGTTGTAAATGTTCTCGCTAACACTATTGAAAATGAAAATCCAAACCATGTAGAATTGGTATTTTCTTGATCGGCATTGCCCCGAATGAATTCTTTAATTTAGAAAAATTATAACCTCCTAAGAATAGAAATGATAAATAATTCGTAGAGATATAGTCAAATGTCATCGTACCTTCATTAATGTTTTTTATTTGTGCATTCGTACATTTCTTTTCCTTCTAAGCAGTGAAAACATTCATTTCAAATTCGTTTATATACACACATACACGTGTAGATGCATATATATATATATATATATATATATATATAGAGAGAGAGAGAGAGAGAGAGAGAGAGAGAGAGAAAGAGAAAGAGATGTATATTTGTATGTAACCGAGCGCGTATGTGTGTGAAAATATCAGCAGGAGCCGAAGAATAGCTGGCTAACGAAAATATTAGCAGCAGCAGCCGTTAAAGCACGTATACAGATTAGTAAGTGTGCGCGAGTTTGCGTTACAAGAAAAGGAGAGAGAGAGAAGCACTCCGTGTAGTCGGCGGAGATGCAAAGTGCGCGTCGGGAAGTTGGACGTGTAAAGTGGATGGTGAGAAATGGCTGGCTGTAACCAGCGTAGGGTCAGGGGGAGAGAGACTGTTTTTAAAACACATGTGTGTGCGAAAAGAGTTTGAAACAATAATGAAATGCATTGCTTTGGAAGAACCACGACTAAATGCATTTCATATATTCATTAATCAATTTGAATTCATTATTGAGATGAGTATTATTTATCTATTTATTTATTCCGGACTATTATCCTCATCTTTCTTATTTTAGTTTAGTTTAGTTGTTTTTGTTTTTTCACAACGTTTCGGCGAAGTATTCCTTTGGCATTCGTCAGGTAGTAACCGCGACAGGATAGGAACTCCGAATCTCATAACTGTATCCTCAGCAATTACTGCCTTCCATAGTTGTTGCCCTGTCACCACATTTTGGCCAAGTAAGACTCTGGCCGGCTTTTGATAGGATTGCGGTGGATAACGATATTGAATCACTATGGTTCCAAGTGCGCATAGTGTGAAGCTAGCGGTTTCAATCCTACCCAAAGCCGGCCAGAGGCTTACTTGGCCAAAACGTGTTGAGACAACAAGTATGGGAGTCAGTAGTTGCTGGGGATGCAGTTAGGAGATTCGGAGTTTCTATCTTGTTGTGGTTACTACATGACGAAGACCAAAGGAATAGGTGACGGAAGCGTCGTGAAAAAAAAATGGATGCTGAAACAAGTCCGCAATAAATAAATGAATAACTTCATTTCATTTAAACTAAAAAAAAACAAAAAAAAACAAAAAAAAACACCGACATTGACGGTTATTTCTTTTCTTATTTTGTTTTGTTCGTTTGTTCCTACGCCACTACACGTGTCAAAAGTTTAGATGATATACTTTTGTGCAAACAACTAAAGTCAGGAGAAAACCCCTCGAACTTAAATCCCTTTCATAGCCCTACTGCCACTTTCGTCATCTGCTAACGTCAGAAAATCCGGAAGTGAAGTGAAATAGTCGCATTTTGTGTCTGTGGCCTTTTTGTCACGTAGGCACCAGAAGTGTATATTACTTTATACTCCCTTCAAGGGGAGCACGACACTAAATTAACCATATGTTACGTTGAAGGTTGTGTAAGAAATGCATATAATGTACGTGGGTGTATAATGAGTTTCTTTGTGTCGTGTAGTGTTTCATCATGTTCCTTGTCGATGTATGTATAACTGTTTACACATATACATTACACATATACATTACACATATACATTACACATATAGATATAATTTCAACAAACGCAGACATACAAGAGGTTATAAACAAATAGTTCCCTACAAAAAAAGGACGGAATATCTTCTGGAGGAACTCCATCTTGCCAAACAGGAAAACATTACCTTCATTCATCTGTGGTCTTGATTAACGAATCTGCCAAAGCTGAAATGAACATCAATCCCGAGGGATGACGAACAAGTGTCGGCGTGTATTTCAGACGACTTTTATTCCAAATGTTTTCTCATTGGAAGGTAGCACGATGTCTTAGATTCTGCTTCCCCTGCCGAACAGGGGCATGAGAACCTGTCCCCAACCTTCCAACTGATCCTCTATTTAGCTTACTGACCACTGACTTACTCTGTATATTTTTAATACTCGGTTACTATTACGACACTCAACTACTATCTTTTAACATGTGACTTTGAATCGCGTTTTCGATCTGTTATTTTGAAATGTATTTGTTTCAGTATTTTAACATTCAATTCGTCAGAGTTGCATTCCTGATCTTTTATTTATTGTTCTACTCATCTGTTTCAAATTCCAAAACTTATTAACATATTTGTCGTTTGCGCACAAACTAATTCTACATACCGACAAATAATAATGTATTTTATCTAACATTTAACTTTTAATAATAATAGTTGATTTTCCTAAATAATCGAATATTTCAATCTTTTTATAACAAATCCTATTTTCATGTTTGTTACTAAGCGAATACATGGTGTTACTTAAAATTTAAAAATTACATACTCTTAAAAGATATTTTTAATAAAAACTGACAATAATAAAAATAAAAATATAATTTTCAAACCAATCTAAGAGAATAAAGGGATAAATCTAAAGCCTTTGAAAATTTTGACATTTTTTCGCCACATAACTGTTTCAATGGCTGTGGGGGCAAAGACGCCTGATAAATGTCAAACGTACTTTCAGTTCTGGGTTCGACCTTTTTTCGCTATATCCAGCGAAACTGATGATTCCTGATTAAGATATATACGGATATATAGGAAATAGTTTTTATAAATAATCATTCGAACAGATTCGGCTGCAATGTGATAAAATAAATAAGGAGGGGTTTAAAAACGTCCTTTTTACAAATGGATCATCACTTTTCAAAGCCTTAATGGCAATTAAGGATAAGGTGGTCAGTTAACCAATGGCGTTTACATTTGACCATCGGTACCGCGAACTTGCGTTCCAGCTGACTACAACATGCCCATCTTCAAAGAAACTGTGAAAGAAACTTTGTTCATGAATTTTTCGGTAAGATTTAGGCACAGATAGAAAGCAAAGGAAATTATTGACAGTCGCTGAAGGTAAGTGAATGTTTGTTGTGGATGTTTTGCAGAGACTGGACTGAGGCTTAATAGAGCACTTGCCATGAAAATAATGATAGAACAAATAAAGACCAGCAGCGTATCGTGGATGAAACTCCATATTGAACCCAGTTTTTTTACTAGGTTTTTAGCTAAACCAATAGTACCAAGTGATCTCTAAATTTCATAACTAAAAAAACAAAAACGCTCTCATAGATAAATTGAACACTCGATTAGATTTTCTTCCGCCAAACAGAATTTGCTTGCTACAGGTAAAATTAAAAGAGTCGCTGATGCATTTGATTTTTCTCTTTTTCCTTAAAACAAAACGAAATATAACCAAAGTTTCGCTCCTTTACGCATCACTATTCCAAAATTCATAATGATTGATATATCAGTTTAACTATGATAGATAAATGAGTTTAATGAGTTTAACAATAAATTATACACACACACACACACACACACACACATATATATATATACATACATATATACTCTTAATTTGTTTTTACATAAGCAGTAATGTGTTGCTACACAGTCATGAGCATGTTTCGATCAGCTAGTTATCAATAACTAGAGACCTCTTCGGCGATACAGCTTATACGAAAGCGAAGTTTACAATGGAAATATATGATCTTCCTTGTCACAGGGAGTTAATATAAGGAGGTGTCATCAAATGTTGTAAAAAATAAAAGTTGGTTGTATGTAAATAAGACCTGAACAGAGCCTGTAAATCTAACTAAAGATATACAAGCCGATATAACTGTCTTATATAGGGACGATGGTCTTCTAGTAAAAAATGCTGACGTAGGGATGATAAAATAACATGATAAAATAAAATAGGGACGAGAATATACGAGAGAAAAACGACCGCATAAAAATTGTAGTCAAATAAAAAGCATTTTTATGTCTAAATAACCTCGATTAAATCTTAAATCCCTTAACATAGATAGATATGTCAAATGCACATTCCCCTTCTTTTTGAACCTATACACACTAGTATGTATAAAATTAAGGGCGGGCATTACATACGCATAGGAATTACTATTTTCTATAGTCTTCCATTATCTCTATTTCTATCGTTAACCCCTCATGCTGTCCCATTCATTCCATTATCTAAACAAAGACTAAAATCCATACTCCTATTGGCGGTTTTCTACATACAACTAAGTCTTATTTTTCACAACATTTGACGGAACCTCCTGATATTAACTCCCTGTGACAAGGAAGATCATATATTTTCATACCAAACTTTGCTTTCATATAAGCTGTATCGCCTGAAGAGGTCTCTAGTTACTGGTAACTAGCTGACCAAAACATGCTCATGGCTGTGTAGCAACACATTACTGCTTATGTAAAAATAAATAAAGAGTATACCCTGCCCTATTTTGGTATTGAGCATTCTTGTATTAACTTCGTTACTCTTCATTGGTTACTTAACCTCCGGAAAACAATAACCTCAGATATATATATATATATATATATATATATATATATATATATATATAATTTAAAGGAGATTAGAACAATAGTCTAAAGAGCTGAGTGTATTTTAATGTAACAGTGAAATTACTAGTTTAATTAAAATACAGGAAATAGAAAGTGCTCGTTGTAATTTAGATATATAATAAGCTCGATAGTTAAATGTCCTAGAGCTAATTCAATATATACACTCAGCTTTACATATATATATATATATATATATAGTTTGAAACGTCGGTCGATATATTTGTGTGTGTGTGTGTGTTTGTGTGTGTCGTACACACACACACACACATATATATATATATATATTTGTATATTGATCTCTAGTTGTAATGTCACGCGTGTAAAACATTGAAGGGACTGTTCACAAGGCATATACAAATTGCAAAACATTGAAAGGAACAATCCTTCTGGATCATTAGGTTCTATTCAGCCGGTTCTTGGTTCACCTCTTTGGATCTTCGAACTTGAAATAAAGATCTTCATCTTCTTCGAAGAAAAAACAAAATTCATCGATAAAATTATATTTACACTTCTTTATTCCCGGTAGTCACTTTCCTATTTTGGAAGTTGCAAGCATTGTTCTAATTCCTATATATACAGTCTGTTAGATTCGCCCTGCATCCTGGTCGTTCGGAGAAACCCAACTTCTCTTTTCATCTCCAAAAACCAAACCCCTTCAACTAACTAAATCTCAATGTCTGATCCTAAGATCCGCGTCATCTTAAGTGACCTCTACATCATACTAGGTCAGACTGCCAGAGGTCAGACCTATTTTAAAATTATTGCAATTAATTTAATCTAAAACCCATTTTCTTTATACTACTTCTTTAAACATTACCTTTCTAGTTTTTCTTTATATAAACATAACTTTGAACTAGAATTTAATTATCTGTTATCGTATAGCATCTCTAATGTTGCAGGAAGTATCTAGGGGATATCAAATTAACAAGCGTTCCCCGGCCAAGTATATATCTCTGTTACGGGTGATGACAAAATTACGTTTTTGCAGTTCTTGCAAGGAGGTGTGGTCGTACAGCGCCTGGTATTTCCAAATGGTTACCAATCTCGTACAGACAAGGCTTAACGTTGTTTAACTTCTGTGATCATAGGAGGGCCGGTGTGACAACATGATTATGCCGTAGAGTGAGCGAAAAGTAAGTGGACAATAAAAAATCAGAATCGGAAAACTGAAATTTTGGCGGTATACCCATAAACCTATTCAAATTGCTTTCCAACTACTGTGTATATATATATATATATATATATATATATATATATATATATATATATATATATGTATAGTCTTTGAAGTTTTTAACATTTGAAACCATACAAAAAATTATTTTTTATCATTCGTTAAAAAAAAACAAAAAACATCTAGTCAGTAAGTCATTTAATCACCTGCAATCACTGCATCAACTCTCTGAAATTTACTATAATACCAACTTTTTTTATTTTTCAAGGGATCATCAGTTGTTTACCATGAAACACTGTTTCGGGGATTTAATATATATATATATATATATATATATATATATATATATATATATATATAATTTACAGTTTTTTTTTATTTCAAATTTAATTCAGAAAAATTTAATTTTCCAAAACAAAATTTTATTATTTGGACAAAGAATACAATATGCAAAGTAATTTCCTTATTCCATAGATTTTTCATTATTTTTCTATTTCCCTTTAAAAGATTTAATCTGTACTATATTTTCTATGGATGTGCTGAATAGCAAAATTAATTCAAACCAGACTTAATTATTTTATCAATGACTTTTCTCTCGGGAGATAAGCCTACATCGAAAACCTATGGATCAAAGACAATTACTTAGAATATTGTATTCATGGTTAAAGTAATAAAATTTTGTTTTGAAAAATTATATTTTTCTGGGGAAATTTTAATATATATATATATATATATATATATATATATATATATATATATATATATATATATGAGGAGCGTGCAATAAGTAATGCCCCTGATCCACTTCCTGATATCTTCTCATTTAGACAAATATTATTGAATAGTCCTTTGTGTGTTCTTCTCGAAATTGTATAAATTGGATCTATATTCGCGAGCGCTTTCGACAGAAGTGATTCTATCATCCTCAGACACAGTGTAGAAATAAATGTAGAAATCGTTTTTTTTTTTTTTTTTTTTTAAATTACGTACATATACTTTTTTCATAGTCACGTAGTAGCTTGTTACACGCTAGGTGAGCGAACTTTTTAAATTTATATATATATATATATATATATATATTAAATATATATTAAATATATTTATATACATATATACACACATATATATATTCAAAATTTATCCCAAACATTTCAAAACGTTCCGGCTGCACTCATAATTAATATTATTTATTTGAGGCTTCTTTGTTTTAATGTACAATACTTCGAGTATTCTTAGCCTATTTACATTTCTCTTACTCTGCAATACTCTTGTATTTTCTACTATAATTCTTCGAAATTCCGAATGATGGCAGCCATGTCCCTTCAAATGTTGCGATATGGAGCTAGAATCAGAAAGGTGGAGAGTCAAAAGTAAAGAAAAGTCCCCCCACCTAACTTTTAACAAGCTACCACGTGACTATGAAAAGATGTATATGTATGTAATTAAAAAAAAAATCAATTTCTAAATGTATTTCTACAATATGCCTGTGGATGATAGAAGCACTTCTGTCAAAAGCGCTCGCGATTATGGATCCAACTTATACAATTTCGAGAAGAACACAAACAGGACTATTCGGAGATTGGAGAAGATAAAAAAGGAGAATTGTTAAACAGAATAACTCCGTGCTAATCAATAATATTATTCTGATATATATATATATATATATATATATATATATATATATATATATATATATATATATGTATATATATATATACCAGAATAATATTTTCGTGCAGAATTTGAACCTACAGACCACGTCATACAAAAAAAACAAAAACAAAAAAAAAAACACGCTATCAACTTACCCACAGTTGAATTTTCTACGGCCCGTTGTTCTATCATTGTTGCTTAGCAACGGCATGGAATAAATAGCTTTACTGATTATAGATAAATCAAAATAACGGTTTCGATTATCGGTAATTATCGAGTGGGGGGTATTCTGAGACAAAACTTAACTAAGATCACCCTCAGACTTATACACTGAAGTTCTGTTAATTTTAAAGAAAATCTGTTCCGTTGTTTCGGAGTTTATAAGGAACTCTCTCTCTCTCTCTCTCTCTCTCTCTCTCTCTCTCTCTCTCTCACACACACACACACATACACACACACGCACACAAAGTTGCATTTACTGTATAACGACGTTGACACACTGGTTCTACATATATATACATGCAGAAATGTGTAAACATTGATACATACCTCACTTTATACAAATAAAAATTATATTTTTTCATATATTTATATTAGCGTAATGGTGAGGAACTTTAACTGCTGTACAGGCGGTCAGATTTCAATCCTTACTTGAGGTAGTTGCCTGTCTAGCCGCACTAATGAGCTGTGAAACAGCGAAACAGTACTGTATGTTGATGACTCTCTCATATATATATATATATATATATATACATATATATATAATATATATGTATATATATACATATATAATATATAATATATATGTATATATATATATATATATATATATATATATATATATATATATACCTCTTCATAAAAAGACATGAATAATACACAAAAGCAAATACCAACACGCATTACTTTGTTCATTTACGCTGTCTATGGAAGTATCAGAAATATCAACAAATACTGTTTTTCCATAACTAATAACATTCTAATTAGGATATCATTAGATAAATTCCACGGCTACACGTTTACAGGAACGTTAGCTGTAACAAATATAACGAATACATTACCCAGGCTGCTATAAAAATCTTGGCTTTCTGTACCGTACTAGAAAACTACTCACAACTTAATGTACTCTGCATCTCTACACAGCCGCCATTTTTTTTCATTACGATACTTTCCTTTTTGTAGGTGGGAGGATAGTCACTACTAATCAAGGCCTAGGAGAAGGGTTAAGTGTTATGTAGATCATGAAACAACATGATCACTGATGATGGAACTTGAGTAGGGTTTTATTATTTAAGAGGACAGATCAACAAGAATTTGTTTACATAAGACTTGAAAAAGACCAAGTTATAGTCAGCTGGTTAAAAGCCTCGTAGAATTGTGTTCCACAGACAGACAGTTCTAGGAAAGAAACTCTGCTCATGGAATGTTCTTATAGTTTTAAACACAGATAGACAGTGATAGAAACTGTTTACGATTGTTGCAACTAGACTAGTATTTGTTGTGAACGTTTTACAAGAGGGGTGAGGCATAGATTTAAACTCAGCGAAGCACCTACCAGTATAGATAAAATTTTATCAAACATACTAAGATGTTTCCCTATTTATGATAACAAATGTGTATATTTTAGTCTTGTTAATTATAATACAGCGTGCCGTAGTTAGGTTGCTAGGTAGTTGCATTATTATCCGTGTATAAACGAGCCAGTCGCAGGCGCCGGTCGTTAAATAACTCGATTTCTTTTCCTATTCTCTGCAGAAATTCGCTTTCAGTTTTTGCTCGCCCACGTCCATATATTTAGCCTAACAACATCAACTCTTTCTATTTTTAGCAACGACTTGTCCCATCCCCCGCCCGCCCATTACACCTCCGCTGCAATCCTCCACAACACTCGCTTTAATGCGAGCCACCTTCGATTCACGATCGATAAAGCTGCGCATGTGATACAACGTAGCGTAATAGTTCGTAAGAGAAATCGTACGAACAACGCGAGACTTTCGTTCTTTTGCTTTGATAGTATACTAGCTGGCTACCCGGCGTTGCCCGGTCGTACAATGCACTTCCACATGATATTCTAATTTATACAGATTGTGTATGTATTATTAGAGAATCAATCATCTATTTATTGTTTGATATTACGAGAAATATATGCCCAGTGAACTAATTCGCAGAATAAAATAAAAATAAAAAAATAATGATATTGTTGTTCATCAAATTCCAACTGTGTTTGTTTACAATATCACGTCAGCTGATATTCAGGCTTGACGATCTAAAATTTAGTCTTTTTCTGTTATAGGTAAAATGGAAGAAATTTTTAAGGAGAAAATTTTACGTTACACTGGCCGGTGTAACTTGAAATATTCCCCCGTAAAAAACTTTCTTTTTTATCTATAAGAGATAGACTAGTTTTAAGACCGGATTTTTTCGATTTTCAAACTTATCGGATTAATTTCTGTACAGAACCTACCTAAGAACACTGCCAAAAAATATAAATTACAATTGTGTGAAATTTGCAAAATATAGTCTCAGCCGTTTCGGAACCTATGAGGAAGGATCTCACACACACAGTGACTTTTATATAAAAGTAGACAAAATCTTATCGTTTAAACGCAAGTGATTCTAAGATTAATCAATCAAGACTCGAAGGTACGTCACGTGAAATCAAAACGCCTGTCGGATGAACGTAGGCGATTTTTTCTTTCTTTTTATCACAGTGATCACCACTTATCAAGGCCCGGAAGCCACTCAGGGATAAGGGTTATTGCAAGTACATTACGTTAGTGTGGAGATTTGATGAAGTGTTTACTTAAGGGGGCGGTTCATTAGGAATTTGTTAACATTGGACTTGAATACATCCAAGTTGTAGTCCGGTGGGAAGCAGGCAGACGGAACAGAGTTCCACAGGCGTGCAGTTCTAAGAAAGAAACTTTGTTCATAGAATCCGCGTTTGATTTAGGCACAGATATAGAGTGGGAGAAAATTTTCACAGTGGATTCAGCTAGACATTCTAGTGGATTCTTATCACGCGACGCATCGATCCTCATATAAAAGAGCACATATTTCTGGTCCTGCCAATTATAACCCGGTTCTGGCTTTGAAATTAAAAATAAAATACGAAAGTTTTCTCCACTTTGTCGAAGGATATTGATACGAAATCTCGTCAGAATTATTAAACCCAATGATACAATATATTATTTTGAAATCTAAAACATAAATCTAATATATGTCCGTCTCTCTGTCTCTATTTTTTCAAACTTCATCTCCTCTATAATTAAAAGTAACTGAGCGGCGCTAGGGGCATCAAATGATTATATTTTTTACTGGCCGTCCTTTTATGAATCTTTACCCGGTTAAAATAGATTTTAAGGGGTCAAAATGGGTAAAAATTGAGAAATCGCCAGACATTTTGTACATTCAAGTAATAACCTCACCAGGTTTTGATGCTACAGTTTCATTTTCGGTTTCGATTTTAGCTGATGGCACCCAAATACTTTTTTCCTCTTTGAAATCACGACTCTACAATGATATATACTAACTCTGAACAAATTAATATAGCATATCTAAACGTATATATATATATATATATATATATATATCCCTTTTTGTTTTATTTTACTTCAGTCGAAGTTCTCAGAAATCAAGGGGCCCACAACCAGGGGCTAACACTTGAACTCTATATGAGATACATAGATATTCGAATGTTCCATTTAAGTTCTTTATCTCTCAAGCACTGAGTTAGTAAAGAATTGAGAACATAATTTTCCTCTCCCCAATTAACCATTTTTATACGTTGTCGTATATCTTTCGTGTAGGTCTCTTGGTCTTACTGGATTCCAGGACAAGAATTTATCTAGTCTGGTGGAGTATCCAGCTTCGTGCTATTACTTGAGGTAATATCATTTGGAGAAGGTGCACCATTCCTCAGAAAAACTGTGGAGTAGCTGTAGTGAGATCTTATTTGGGCTGTGAATACTATGTGATTTTGAATATTTGGTCAGGGTTTACTTCTATGGAAAAAGTATCCTCATGCCAGATTGTTCTGACAAACCCCTGTACAGAGAGACCTTAGACACTCGAGGACAGTGTCTAGTAGGCATTCAAGTTCTCCCCAGTAGGCATTCAAGTTCTCCCCAGTAGGCATTCAAGTTCTCCCCTGTAGGCATTCAAGTTCTCCCCAGTAGGCATTCAAGTTCTCTCCAGTAGGCATTCAAGTTCTCCCCATATATATATATATATATATGCGATTAAATATGATATATTAATTTGTTCATGTATATATATACGTTTAAATATGATATATTAATTTGTATATATACATACATATATATATAGAGATTTTTATAGATTTTTATGTGTACATAATTTTATAACACTTTTGAATAACACCGAACGTAGTGCCATGATTAATTGCTGAGGGTTTAGTTTTTTTTCTATAGTCTAGACATAAAATATTAAAAAGAAACGTTCAAAAAGAAACCCAAAATACACTTCTAAAGTATATTTCTCCTAAACATAAATTAGATAAATAGGATAAATAAGGGGAGGGGCAGAAAACCTCTATCGAGCCGTCTTTAAACCATCCCTTTTCAAGATTAACGTTGGCAACGGGGGAGAAAACATCGTTTAAAAACGTGGTCAGAAGACCATAAATGAATAGCGAGGGGAAAAAAATTCTATCGGGAATAGGAGAAAAAAAAGAAACAATATATATATATATATATATATATATATATATATATATATATATATATATATATATATATATATATATATTATATATATATATAAAGTATATATATACATACATATATATATATGCATATATATACATATATACATATATATATAATATATATATATATATATTATATATATATAAAGTATATATATATACATATATATATGTATATATATATATATATATATATATATATATAAGCCATTTTCAAACGTTCCTCTATCATTGACCCCTCAGCTTTATGTATTTCTCCATTTACCCCCTACTCGCATACAAAAAGTTCGAAGCCATCATAAAGTGACAGAAAAAAAAACAGAAGATCAATTTTTTTTTTTAGACTTTATATATGTATATGGGGTGTATGTATATATATTGGGGTGGAGAGGGCTCCCGTAAGCTGTAGTGAAGGCAACCTTTCTAGGAGAAGCAAATCTCTGATTTAAAAAACCATAAAGCGGAAGACCAGTACCCGCATTAAGCTGGTCTGCAGTTTAATTCTTTGCTGGCTATCTTGCTTTTGCTTGTTGCTGGATCTCAACATTTTGAACCGAGAGAGAGAGACTTAGCTGTTGTACAAAGCTAAGACTCTGTAACATCATATTTGTATAGATACTCCCTCAGGCATTTGGGCTCATGGATTTTAAATGTTTGAGGGAGTGGCACTCGTCTGACAAGACGCTGCAATCATCATATATATATACATATATATATATGTATATATATATATATATGGCGAGTGTATATATATATATATGTGTGTGTGTGTGTGTGTATGTGTATTTATGCAAGAGAAATCAATAATTTCGATATTATATTCCAAATGCCTAAATAGAAGAATTAATAAAAAATAAATACAATTTAATGTAATCAGAAAGGTAAAAAATAAAAACTTCCCATGAAACTGAGCAAAACCGGGTTTTCCTGTTAATTTATATCGATAAGAGTAATTAGTGATCAATAATCGATTTGAATTTCTAAATAGGATCTGATCGAACAATGAGACCTGATATGCTTGACTAATTAAAACTTTACCATAGAACAGTTTCTAGCAGAATGATCCAACGTTGCCTGGGATTAAATTAGTACAACTACGCCCTTGTTTCATTATGCTTTTAAAACGATATTACTGCTTTTTTAATAATGCGCTGTGTTTCGCCCCTTGGAACACAACTGTTGTAAAAATATTTGATTTACATATTCGAATTTTAAGAAGCTTCTATCTCTATAGATCACGTAGAGAGGGCACATAGAGATTTAGTAGATTGAGGGGCACGTAGAGGTTCGGAATCACTTCCGTTCTCTTTTAATGGAACTATTATACATATTACATTAAAATAGGATATTTATTTAAGTTTTAAGAGAGCTCTATCCCCAGATATGAAACATTCATTATCATATCTGATTTTAATTTTATGTACTATGAATTCAAGACCATTTTCATTTTTTCACCGAAATATCTGGTATGCACTTTCAGATTTTCTGTACTAACCCTTTCCTTCTATAGGACACACATACACACACACACATATATATATAAATATCTCTCTATATATATATAGATATAGATATATATGTATACGACTTAACTTATGAATTTACGATAAAAAAGTTTCATAGCTCTGTTGCAGATATTGACGGTCTAAGTCTAAGAAAGAAACCTCTTATCATGGGCTTGCATCAGAAGCAGAGATGCTTCATTAAATTACTGTCAAAATGCATTGAGAATGCTGGTGATTATCTAAAAAAAGAACTTCTGGAGCACAAAAAGTCACTCGTTTTATTTGTAATACACCTATCTTCCTAGCTCTTAAACTCTTTCAGTTTAATAACAAGAGGCTTACTTTTGGAACGTTCCTTGTATCTATCTATCTATCTATCTATCTATCTATCTATCTCTCTCTCTCTCTCTCTCTCTATATATATATATATATATATATATATGTGTGTGTGTGTGCGTGTGTATGTGTGTGTGTGTGAGTGGGTGTGTGTGGCTGTGTGTGTGTGAGTGTGTGTGTGCGTGTGTTTGTGTGTGTGTGGTGTTTGTGATGCAGTGAAAAACTCTTACAAATCCACCAAAAGTCATATTTAATTTTCCATACAGAGAATACAATTGTTTCTGCATACCACAAATATAGATATCTATAATGCTCATAATGTGCGTATCTATCTGTTTAATCCATCACCAGTAGACACGTATATAAACGAATAAAACTGAAGCCTCCACAGGGAAACCTTTTTGCATTACACATTCAGTTCTAATAGATTTTTTTTTCTAATATTTTTTTTTAGCTTAGCACACATCGCCACATCTTTGTACCAGGTGTCATTCATACGTTTGAAAGATATATGTGTGTATATATATATATATATATATATATATATAGAGAGAGAGAGAGAGAGAGAGAGAGAGAGAGAGAGAGAAAGACAGCTAGACAGACAGACAAAGAGAGAGAGAGACAAAGAGAGAAACATCTAATAAGAAAGAAATATGGTAATCTATATAATTATAAAACTCAAATGACCTTGTAACGAGTGCTGTAACCCAACATCCGGTTTACGACTTCCGATGCGCATGCGTACACAAAAATTAACCGATAACAGCATAAATAATCAACTCGACAATAAAACGTATTGTTTTACTGTGTACGTTTTTAGCGTTCAAATTATTTTTTAATATTTTTTTGCGTTGAAATTATCCAAATAAACACTTGTTAATACTTTCTGCTTTTTTATATCGTTCATTTCCGCATTGTCTTAATTAGTTTTCTTGGCCTTATTATTAACATATAAATTAAATATTTGACCCAATGGGTCATGAATGTTTGTTTAAAATAAATAAAAAAGGTTACATTTTATTTTCATTTTCTATTTAAAAAGCAATTCTTAACATGGGGAGAGTGTTTTTAACGATTCTGTACTTTCAACAAACAATTTCGTTTAAAAAAGATATATCAAAATTTGAATTTAACTTTAAGTCTTATGGTATCTGTTGAATGCGCATTAACCATAAATATGGCAAACCACTTATAATTCAATGGTTGTAAGTTTTTTTTTTTTTCAAAAATAAACAATTATGAACAGAACGACTTATAGAAATCTATCTATATTCTTTTTCTTTTTTAATATACTTTCATAGAGATGTTTCTGTTATGTAACAAAAAAATATTTTCTTTACGTCACAAGTGTCACGCTCATACATTAATTCCATAGCTAATATAACATACTTACCCAACGGGTCACGGTTAGTCTAGTATTAATTAAATATAATTACGGTTATATCCTCTCATCGTATTGTTTATCATTCAACTTACAATTCCATTGAATCTTTTGTTCGAGTGGTCATTGGTCTTCGTATGTTGGGATGTGTTGAATTTTAAAAAGAATTACACCATCAAATTCCCGACGATATTATTTTTTTCCGTCTTAGTTGTTTTGCTTAACGCATTTTTCAAATAATGATTCGCAACTTATCAAAACTAAAATTGATAAAAGTTAATGCGATTGAATGATTGCCAGTTTAACGATGAAGAATATCATGAGAGGATTGAGAATTACATATACAATAGATTTATGTTTGATTACTTGTGATGAAGATTTATGACAAGAATCTGTTGATATTTAAGTTGAAATCTACCCCGTTATAATTTACAGGAAAGCAGTGTCCCGGTAATTACCGCTAATGTTATCTGAATCGAACGTATTCTTCCTTTTTCTTTAAGGAACGGATTTCTGTTAAAAATTGAATAAAATGTCTGTGGATTTTTTTCCTGAAGATAACAGGGGAAGGATACGGGTATATGCTGATGAGCAATGGTTTATTATTATCATTATTATTATTATTATTATTATTATTATTGCATTTTTACCCCAAACAAGGCATAGTTCCACTTTGATGCAGGGGTTACTATCTAGGACATAATTGCAGGGACACATTTAGTGAGTTGAGCAGCAATGTATCTATTCACATTATACTTGAATTTTTGCATGTCATTACAGTCTAGGAAACAGAAACCAGGAAGGGAATTCTAAAGTCTGACAGTTCTAGGGAAGAAACTATTTGAGTAGAAGGCTTTCTGGCATTTTGGATCTCCACTGTGTAGGGTGAGATTTTGCTGCTTGTCAGGTTTGTCGGGAGTATTTATGTGTATGGGGTACAAGCGCTTGTAGTTCGTCGGAGCTCTTGCCATGAAAACACTTGTAAAACAGGCAGAGGGATGCAACATTTCCTCGATGACACAGAGGCTGAAACCCAGCGGACTGTTCAGGACCAATTAAGTTAGCGACTCGCTTCCGGACCCTGTCCAGGGGGGAGAAACACATGCATGCCTTCCTGGTTGTTTGTTCTGCACGAAAGAGATTCGAAAAGTTATTTTTATTTTTACTCTTTTTTTAATCTCATACAAGCCATATTTCCTTTTGCAGCGTAAGTGGCTATTATTTGGAATTGTTTCTAACTGTGGGGGTTGAGGAGCGACATGACTGCTCGGATTGCATTTAAACTTCTGAATGTTAGTGCACTCAGTGAAGCTGGAAACAGAAAGGGAATTCCAAAGTTTGCTATTAGAACGCTTTCCAGCACGTATGAACCTGAACAATAAAGTGTGGAATTTTGCTGCTTGTCGGATTAGTGGGATGTATGTATTGTTATATATGTGTGTACATTATCTAACGCTTATTTAACTGCTTATTTACCGGGGTATTTAACAGACTATTGTCGTCAGTTTCCTAAATGTCTATATTAACGGCCCGTGACTCGTCTAGTGGGTGCATGTGTGTAGTACATTCTGCTGCTCGCTTCTGAGAGATTCGCCAGTATCTTTGGGAGATGGGTTATGTTTAAAGGAAACGCTTCAAGACAAACACAAGACGATGTATGTTTTCAGATATATTCTTTATTCACTTCCAAGCATCTAGTCACAGCAGAACTGGAGTTTATCTTGGTTTGTGTTTTCTCTGCATTAATTTGGAAAACGAGTTTGGAAGAGTTTTGTGGCCTAATTGAACCAATTATTTTTATTTTTGTCTGAATAAGATTTACTCGTAGGATGATTAGCTGTAAGAATATGCACAAATATTATAATATAAGTACTTGAACTTTGAATAATTTCAGCTTTTTATATCACTCTCCTTTAACTGCGATCATTTTTATCTCTCTTGCAATTTTTGGTATTTGTGTCAAATGTTAAAAAATACTTTCCTTTCTTTCAATGCTTTAACTCAGTGGGCGAGCAAATGAAATCATATTTAGTTGTTTGTGATCATGTGAACTTGAATGTAATAGTCAAACAAGCAAGCGCCCACGTGTGTGTGCTTTGTGTGGCTGTATGACTTACCTTCAGGTGAGATCTGAGAGAGAGAGAGAGAGATTAAAGATGGTGGTCATGGTTTTATAAGGTGTGGACTCGTGGAATCGCACGAGATAACATCGCCCACCGCACACATATGAAAATGAAATGCAGTCAGTTTATTTTATTATTTTATTTTTTTAATCAAAAGCTTGTTGGCAGAGCTGTGAGGGACAGACACATGCTGGAAGTTGAGAGGGAAAATTGTGAGGAGAAGGGTTGGAGGAGGAGGAGGAGGAGGAGGAGGAGGAGGAAAAAATACAGTGACGAATTCTATCTGTAAACTTTTTTTTTCTAAAATACCAGCCCATTTAATTGCAGATCACTAAATTTTTAAATGGGAGATATTGCTTATAATTTGTTGCCGGGGATAACCTTCTTTCACTGTACTTTATATGTGTACCTATTTACAATGCCTCCCCACGGGATAGAGTTAGATACCCGGGTCGTTTTTTGTGTAGTAAACAATGTGAGTAGAAATAGGTTTAAACGTACTTGTATGGGTTTTGGTTTGGTCAGTTCTCCCTTCCAAGTTAATCGTTTACATTTTTCTTTCTTTCTTTTTTTTTTTTTTTTTTTTTTTGCAAAATGGTGGACAACGCATTTATATGAAATGAAACGTTAACTTCGCACTCATCTTCTTTTGAACTGCTTCTGCCAGTCTATGGAACCGCACTGTTTTTTTCTGGTTTCTTTTGCTAAATCGACAATCGTGTGAAGACTTACAATAAAAAAAGAAGAATTGGACACACAGATTATTATTATTATTATTATTATTATTATTATTATTATTATTATTATTATTATTATTACGATTATTATTACGATTATTATTATTATTATTATTATTATTATTATTATTACGATTATTATTATTATTATTATTATTATTATTATTATTATTATTATTATTATTTGGTTTTGTTTTCATTTGTCAAAGGCGAGTTCCTTTGCTCTGAAATCGCCATTCTTATCATTTTTCTCTTGATGTCCTTTTGTACAAGTACGATCGCAGCTGCCGGCTGCACTGAAGCCGGTTGGCAAACGATTCAATCAAGTAACTACTGTGAATCTCACCAAACAGCATAAAGTTTGTCGAAATCATTTTTATGCATTAATGCGCGCACAAAACGTACAAACACATTAATTATTATACATAGCTGTCTCTCGCCGTTGTGGAAACTGATTTATACAAGCAAATAAATTTGCACCTTGCACTGATAGCGTAAAGCTTGAGACGTTTTGTCTGTTACGAAATCTTGGTCTGAAGTACTCGGTTATTTAGTCGCATAGTCAAGCTGTGATACAAGTAAACAGTCGTCTATTATAATTAACTACACGCGCTTTAATATCTGTGTCTCGGAAACCTCTTCATATAAACATTTATCTTTTAGTCACTGTAGTAAGCTTGTGCTTATAGCATAACAGATAACACAGATTTTCGATATCGGCCGTAAATAAAGAAATAACTATATATATATATATATATATATATATATATATATATATATATATATATATATATATATATATATATAAATATATATATAGGTATGTGATACAGCGAAGCAGTACTGAATGTAAATTACTATAATGCTCCCTATGTTAGGTTGAACATATTGTGAAGTGATATACAAACTTCCATTAGCATATTAAGTGATGGTCTTTGTGTAAACAAATCGAGCTTAGGCATTTGGACGATGTCTAAACATCGTTAATTCACTACCTGCACAGCAGCAGCTCAAATCCCCACATACTACCCCAGTAGATGTTACCCCTGATAGTAGCCCCCTACACCAAAGTGGCAACGTACCTTTTTTTTGGTGAAAATGTAATAAAAAATAAAACAAAAAAAAAACGATCTTATAAAAATACACCTAAATTGTAATATGCTGGAGGAGCTGTTTTGCATGAAAAACAAATATATCTTTGAATGTAATTGTACTGTTATTCTTATATATATATATATATATATATATATATATATATATATATATATATATATATATATATATTTATTTATATATATAGTTTTATTTATTTATTATTTTTAAAACAGTAATCTACGTACACGCGTGTTTCAAGGTCATTATCTATCATCAGCGTAGTTTAACTGTTTCTAGGGATCGAACCTCAGACCATGTTTACCACAGTCTGGTGCCTTAACCGTTAGGCCATAATCCCTAGATTAATTATACCGTTTATTTTTATCGCTTATAAATTTAGATTTTGTTATTGTCGTTATTTTTCAAGCGATATATACGGTTAATATTGGGTCCGCCTCGGAGCCAATATTAACCGTATATTAATATTAATATATTATATAAACGTATATTAATATTATTATATAACCGTATATCAATATTAATATTATATATATATATATATATATGTATATATATATATATATATATATATATAATGGAACGTGTCTGTGTATCTGTCTGTGTGTCTGTGTATCTGTCTGTGTGTCTGTCTGTCTGTCTGTCTGTGTATATTTCCCTACGCAATAACTTTGTCAGTTTAAAGCCTACGGGCTCGAAATTTGGTATACAGAGTATTGAGATTTAGGAAAAATCTTCTGATCAGTTTTCGGCCAGAAATTTGACTGTTAAGTGGTCAAAGTTCAATGATTCGACCTTTAAGAACTCTACCAAACTCCTCCAACAATTTTGGGTCTAAACACTTGAAATTTTAAATATAGGTTCCTTCGACATGGATCTAACTTAATAACTTGATTAGAGCCCAAAACAATAAATGTTAAGAGGTCATAATAGGGGTCAAACTTTAAAAAAAATTGATCTCTGCGGTCTATACCAAATTAAACATTTGAAATTTTACATAAAGGGTATTCAGAGATAGGGCAAGCTTTTTCATCGGTTTGGGTCGAAAATTTTTAGTTATTAATATATAAATGTATGTATGTATGTTTGCATGTCTGCCCAACACTTTCGACAGAGGCGATGGAGTTTCTTAAGATCAGTATCGTTTTGAAGTTCGACCTTTCAGACGCCAAATATCGAAAAATTGGCTAAAAACATTAATATATTCACCTTAAACTGGGCACTTTTCTACAGGGGGTCGCTTTTTTCACCGATATTTTTTAAAGTCATCTTCTCCTTTCGATTGTCTAGCCTTAATTTTAAAAACTGTCACTTCCGGTTTAGCGGTGGTGGTAACAGCATAGATGTCAGGGCCCCCTTTCTTTCCCTCCTTTGCGGTACTGGTTCGAGCCTGCCTTCCTACTACCACTTTTTGTTTTGCTCAGCATATACGTCCAAACATCCGGGCAGCGCCGGGCTGAAATGCTAGTATATATATATATATATATATATATATATATATATATATATATATATATATATATATATATATATATATATGCGTTTTTCAAGCCTGTGTATTGACGTTCATATTAAAGTCCGTTTTTCTATTTATTTAAAAAGAAAATACAATTTTGTTATGTATGGAACGTTGAATTGCATTCGCTAGCAGGAGATCTAGCTAATTTGCATATTCTTTTTAAACATTCATTTTAATTAATTCCCTGTTAGTTTTGTTTCGGATTTCTTATAGGATGATCATCTTTAGTTAATTATTACGTGTAATTATATTCATACAGATATCTTAATGCAAAAGTTCTAACTGATTTATACTTGCATAATATTTGCGTAAAATGTTTATAGTAAACAAAATAGTTTCCATATATATTTATGTATATGTATATATATTTTTTTAATAAATTTTGCCTACCAAACTCCTAAAGTTTTTGGTCTGCAGACATGAAACTTCATATATAAGGTATTTGAATCCATTCGAAACTTTATATTTGGTTTTAGTCCGGAAAAATCGGTGCATAAGTGTGAAAATTAAAAAAAAAATGAAATTTGCCAGGTGAAGGCCGAACACCACCATTACGAACGCATAACGTATTAGCTTTAATTTTTAACCTTGCAGTAACTTTGTATTCATCTCACTGGCATTGGCGGCAGAGGAAAAAATAAGTCGCAACCGGAAGGTTTTGGTTTCGATTTTCGGTGGCGGCGCACGAGTCTTTATTTTTTTACTTTTTAAATCATTACTATATATTGCGTTCAATATAATCACTAATATAAATCTCACCTGTTTGTTTAAATGTATGTATGTATGTGTGTATGTTTGTCTGCCTAAAACTTTCGACAGGCGACAGATTTTCACGAGATCGGTACCGTTCTGAAGCCGATCCTTCGGACAACACATACCGAAAAATTGGCTAAAAACATTAATCACTTCACCCTAAACTGGGCGCTTTTTCGCCGATATTTTCGAAAGACATCCTCTCTTTTCGATTGACTAGCCCTGATTTAAACCAACATCACTTCCGGTTTAGGAATGGAGGAAACAGCAAAGACGTCACGTTTTTTTTTCGTGTTCTTTTCTTCCTTCGCGTACGGGTTCGAATCTGCTTGCTTACAAACGCTTTTTTTTCTTTGCTCAACACACACATCCAAACACCCGGGAAACGCCGGGCACCTAGGCTAGTATATATATATATATATATATATATATATATATATATATATATATATATATATATATATATATATATATATGGCTTCGACGTTGTTTGGCTGTGGAATTTATTATATACATTCTCTCACATTCTGAAAAAAACCTATCATAAGTTACTCGCTTGGTTAGCATTGCTGAATGGCATCGTCCTTTCGAGTTAAAAACTCCTACTTGTGAGACATCAGCTTGGGGTTATTAGCTGGTTGGATGACCGCGTCCCTTGTTGAGACGTAGTAGGTTCATTTCACAGTCGGATTTCGGCGCGGTTTGCTTGATCTGTGTTGGTTAATTGAAATTCTTGTGTGCAGGGCGTTTGCTCAGTTGGTAGAGTGCTTGCCTTGCATGCAAGAGGCTCGGGTTTCGAATCCTGAGTTCGGATGTGTCTAACTGACGAGCCCAAATGAGGGAGAAACTCGAGTCTTGGACTTCCCGTTCTTTGACTGTCATGGCTCTTGTTGGCTGCGACGTTGTTTGGCTGTGGAATTTATTTTATATATATATATATATATATATATATATATATATATATATATATATAGTGTCCCAAAAGGAGTTGACAGATTTTAAAATTGATTCCTCAATAGTTAAGTTATGTTTATTAATTTTCATATGTAGGTAGATGAGCCCCTCCGTGATTTTTATTATTCAGCACTTAAACTTGAAATGAAAGTCGATCACTTAGGCTCGCATGCCCAGATCATGATCTTATAATCATAAGATCACTATGAACGGATGTTATGAAATTTAAAAATAAAAATATTTAAATTTCAACGATATTTTTCGGAGTTTAGGTAGGTCGTGAGGTTTGTTCTTGCTAATGAAGTCAGAAGTGATTTTGTGGCTGAGTTCGAATCCCGACCGGCAGTAATAGTGTTACCCTGCAGTGATGATTCTCGTCTAGTGTCTGCAGATAATAAAATATTATTATAGTAATAATTATATATATTTATATATATATATATATATATATATATATATATATATATATATATATACTAGCGGGGGTACCCGGCGTTGCCCGAGTGTTTGTTTCCGGGACGGGGGGCGGAGTTTTAAAAAATGTTATGGTAGGTAAGTAGGAAGGATCAAACCCGGAGTCATGAGTAAAAGTAGGAAAATAAAGTGTGAAAAAAAAACATCTGCAACGTTAACAGTTCGGCCACCAAGAAAAGTCCATTCCAGTTGTTTAGGAGAAAAAAAAACGACTACGGTAGGTCGGCGCGAACGTGAAAATAATGTGAATTGTCCAGCACGCTAACCACTACGCCACAGAGCACTGCAGCAGTAGTTTAGTGATTTTAAATCACTTCACATGAAAGAACTACGAAGCCAAACCGGTGTTCTCTTCTCAACTGTTCCTTGTGAACGATCCCCAAACGGTGTTAAGTGGTGGCAGGGGGAGGAGGAATTTATTAGAGAGAAAATATTTTACCACTTCCATTGATCTTAACTGATTTTGGCCGTGACTTCTCAGCAGAAAAAGTATAGAAATCTAAGATTATCGAGGAATTTGAGAAATAATAAGCCTATAACACACCTCAGATATTGTTCTGCCGTTTGTGCATATTATATTTGCATGAAATATCTTGATTTTTAATCCTATTAAGGTCAAAATCATACGGGAAAAATGAGTTCATTTTATTTATATAGAGATATCATGGTGAGAAGAAAGTTCTTGTGGAAGTTTTAATTTGGATCACAAAAGATGTATTTTCAAATAAGTTTCCGTTATAATACGAGGGGCGTGGAATAAGTAATGCCCCTGACCCACTTCCAGTTGTCTGATCTAGCTGAAATTTTGCATGTGCAATGATTTATATCTCTACGGATTATGTGGCAAATTACAGCTCTGAACTGATTGTCGTTTCTGTTTTACAGGTGTTTGAACTGTCAGGTGTGAAATGGAGTCTGTTGAATGTCGAGCAGTGATCCAATTTTTGTATTTGAAAGGACGCACACCACAGGAGACATTTGATGAAATGAAAGAAACTTATGGTGACCTTGTAAAACGCTAGCATCGTGAATTCAAACATGGTCGGAAGTCTGTGGAAACAGCTCCAAGACTTGGTCGCCCTCCTTCTGCCATTGATGAGACATCTGTGCGTCAAGTTGAGGCTGCCATTTTGGAAGACCGGCGCATTACTATTCGCCAAATAGCCCAATATGTCAAAATTAGTACAGGGTCTGTGGAAACTATCATCCATGACCATTTGCATATAACGTGTCTGCCAGATGGATTCCCAGGTTGCTCACGCCATTCCAGAAGCGAGAACGCGCCGAGTGCTCGATGATGAATTGGAGATGTGCCAAGAAGATGAGTCAAAGTTTTTCAAAAGACTGATTGCACAGGATGAAACCTGGGTCCATCACTGTAATCCAGAGACCAAACTCAGTCAATGCAGTGGAAGCACTTGCACTCATCATCTCCAAACAAGGAAAGGATGCAGCCCTCCACTGGCAAGGTCATGCTCACATTCTTCTGGGACCAGGACGGAGAAGTGATGACAGATTTCCTGGCAAAGAGTACCACAATTACAGGAGCCTATTATGCTTCACTTTTGAAGAAATTAAGGGAAGCTATCAAAATCAAGAGGCGAGGCAAGATCAGCAAAGGTATGCAGGGCAACGATCCGGTTCATAACTCGCATGTCGCCAGATCAGAAGCACGGGCGTGTGGTTATGAAATCCTTTCCCATCCTCCCTACTCTCCTGACCTTGCATCCTCTGACTTTCACCTCTTCCCAGCCATGAAGTTGTTTTTGAAAGAAAAGCGTTTCCCAGATGATGCAGCCTTGATGTCTGAAGTCACGTCGTGGTTGGAGGACCAACCTGGGGTGTTCTACAAAAACGTTCTCCAGGGTTGAATCAAACGATGGGAGATGTGCATAACTCTGTGTGGTTTCTATGTAGGTAAAGACTAATAACCGTGCCAAGTTTCGTTGCTCTACTCCTATGGAAAGTGGGCCAGGGATATTACTTATTGCACGTACCTTTATTTATATATCATTTTAAAGAGCGTTTTTCTTTCTATCTAATCGTTTTAATTACAATCGTGATAAAACAATCATGTCTTCTTTTAAAAAACGTTGGATACAAGATGGATAAAGCAAATGTGCACAATTTTCTTATTTCAGTTCAAGCTAGGCCGAAAAGCTACTGAAAAAGCTTGCGATATCAACGAAGCGTTTAGCCGAGGAAATATTACTGTACACGCAGAACAATGGTAGTTTAGGAAATTCTGTGGTGGCAACCCGAGTTGTGAAAATGATGAACAAAATAGTTAGCCATTTAATAAATATTATACATATCCGAAGGCGCGATTATTAAAACCGATAACTATGAAGCTTAATTAATAATCCATTAATAATGGCTTACATTTTATATGAAAATTAGCGAATTTTTATATACAACATTATATGCTTATATATGTATGTATATATATATATGTATGTATATATATATATATGTATATATATATATGTATATATATAGTCATCCACATACGGTACTATTTCGTTGTATCACAACTCATCAGTGCAGCTAGACATACACCTTTTCCCAGACGTGGATCGAACCTACAACCATCGTGTTGACAGTCGGATTTCGAAACGGTTGAGCCTATCCTTTGCAAATTTTGCACGAATGTATTTTATATGTCTGGCAGTATTCTTAGATATGTTTTATTTTTAATGAGTGATTTTTCTGACAAAGGGAGAAGAAAAGGCTGTTTTCTAGGTTGGCAGTATTTTGCGTGAACAGCCGCCAGGGATGTCTGAAATTTTCTGTTTTTATATCTATCCTTGTAGCCATGTCACTAGTAAGGGAGCTAGAGGTAAACGTTTTATCTGGGCTGACGTTATCCGCCTGATAATCAGGGACCCGAACCTTGGATTACTACTAAGGAGGCAGTCCTATCAGCAGGTGCAAATACTGGGGCTGCTGTATTTCCATTTGCTGAATGGATTCTGGACCATGCAGTAGCTTCTGGTGGGGGCTCTCGATGCCATATTAGTGGGTAATTGTTACGGCTTTACCTTTTCATGTGCTACAAAAATAAAAATAAAAATTTATTCATTTCCATTTCGCTCTTACTTTCCCGCTCTCCCCTGCTTCAGGCATGTCTGTCGACCTAGTCCACAAATCCCAAAACACCATGAAAAGTCTCAATAAAAAAACCCGGATCTTTAACTTCTAACGTAGACCCCCACTACCAGATCTCCTTGTCTAACATTAGGGATCTACATTCTAACCTTCAAGACGTTGAAACCCAATTACAGGAAACTAAACCAGACATATTATTTCTAAGTGAAACTGGCATTGGACAGACCATTTCCCTAGATGAGTCTGTAATTACAGGATACTCTAATCTAACTTCCAAATCTGACCCCCAAGATCAACATTGACATGAAATATGTGCCTATATAAAAGATGGCTTTCCACGTGGTAGGGACATCTGCAGAGAAGATCCTAACTTACCGTATATTTGCTTCCGGGTTGCACTTGCTCAAACTACTGCATTTATATTTGCTCTCTATCCCCCCACAACAGCGGAGTTACTATCTTTAAAGGCATATCTGAGAAAATTGACCACGCCCTATCTGCTTATCTTTAAGCTAATATACATGTCTGTGGAGACTTCAATGTTCACAATGTGGAATGGTTAACTCACTCAAACAGGAACGATGATGAGGGGAGGTTCTGTCATGATTTCTCCATTGCTTATAACCTTACTCAGATTGTTCACGAACCCACCCGTATTCCCGATACTGATGGCCAGTATGCAAGTCTCCTAGACCTCTTTCTCACAACTTGCCCTGAACTGTGTTCAGCTTCTATTCTGTCTCCACTTGGATCTTCCGACCACTCAGTTAAGCTAAAAATGAAACGCAATAAGTCCCCAGATGTACCTCTCCATCGTACAGTATATCGATACTCTATGGCTGACTGGGATAGCTTCCACACATTTATATCAGATCTACCTCTGCATTCCATGTTTAAAAAGGATGTATCCTCTATAGTATCAGAACTGACAGTATGGTTAATTGTAGGTATAGACCGTTTCATACTCCCGAAAAATTTCCAGTAAAAACCTAACAGCCAGACATGGTTTTCTCCGGAATGTGCTGCTGCCATTGCGCATAGAAATCACTTTTTCGCTTGCTTCCAACGTAATAGATGTACTGAGACTAAAGCCACTGTAAAAAAAGTAATAAAGCAAAAAAGTTGTATGCTCAGTCCGTCAAGTCAAAAGTAGCTGAGCAGCGGCTTGGTTCCCACCAGTTTTGGCAAATAGCAAACAGAATCCTGAACAGAAGCGTGTGCTCTATCCCAACTCTCATAAATGGACCTAAGGTTATCTCGGCAGCATCAGACAAAGCCAAACTCTTTGCCAAGAACTTTGCAGCTAATTCTAACCTTTGCGACCAAGGCCGCCAACCTCCAATATTTCCTCCTGTATCAGAAAACATGCTATGTGATATACAAATATCTGTATGTGATGTTGCTAAGATAATCAAAACCCTTGATTTCAGTGAAGCAACTGGCCCTGATGGTATTCCAATTATAGTACTCAAAATACTTCAACCAGAACTTGCGCCCATACTTACAAAATTGTTTAAACGTTGTCTTAAGGAGAATTGCTTCCCGTCACCCTGGAAAACCTCATCAGTATGCCCCGTATTTAAGAATTCAGGTGATCGCTCATCTCCCTCATAGTACAGGCCAATAAGTCTCCTGTGCGTCATGAGTAAGTTGCTGGAATCTGTGTTAAATAGAGAAGTAATCAACCATCTTTTTTTTTTACAAAGGCATCACCACATTATCAAGGCCCAGAGGCCACTCAAGGATAAGGGTTAAAGAGTGTACAGTAGAAATTGGTCAATATAGTAATCATTAGTAATGAAAATTTGGTAAATTTAATAACTTATATGGAACGGCTCATCAAGAACTTATTTACTTTAGACTTGAACACAACCATATTGTAGTCAGCCGGAAAGCAGGAAAACGGAAGACAATTCCATAGGCGTGCAGTTCTAAGAAAGAAGCTTTGTTCATGGAATCTACGTTTAGGTTTAGGCACAGATAAATGTGGGGGAAATTATTGATAGTGTTTACAGCTAGACGAGTGTTTCTTGTGAAAGTTTGGCGAGGGGGGACCATAGATTGAAGCTCAGTCGAACACTTTCCATGAAAATAACGATACATCAGAGACAAACTCGCAACATCTCTTCTGTGAGATAGAGGTTGCAAGAAGGAGAAAAGGACATCTCCTACGAGGCTACGAAGTCTATTTTGAACTCTATCAAGGCAGGACAAGTCCTTTCTAGCAGCTCCTGCCCAGATGTGGCAACAGTATTCCATCCTTGGGCGTACCTGGCTCTTATATAGGTAGAGAATAGCATCAGCAGTGAGATATCTACTGGATCGATAGAAAGATCCCACCATTTTTCCAGCGGCCTTGGCAACAGATTTGATATACGTGTTCCATTTAAGATCAGGAGTAATGGTCAAGCCCAGAAGCTTGTCAAAACTTGAGGCCTCCTGAAGACGAGAGCCATTCATTTCAATTGATGACAAATGTGAATTAGAATGTTGATGGTGTAAAGAGAGAAACTTGGTTTTAGATGCATTAAAAGTAACCAGCCACTCCTTTCCCCATTGTACTACGTGCTCAAGATCAGAGGAGAGAGAATTGGAGAGAACTTGGTCGTTTACGGTCTTAGATGTGGTACCATAAATGGTAGTGTCGTCAGCATAAATGTCTACAAATGATGTAAGGATATGATTTGGAAGATCATTAATGTAGATCAGGAAAAGAGTTGGGCCCAGGATAGATCCCTGAGGGACACCGGCATTAATACTGTGAGCTTCTGATTTTTGCCCCTCAACTACTACTCTTATGAACCTATCAGAAAGAAATGATTTAATAATTGAGAAGACTTTTCCAGCTATACCATAGCTAGCGATCTTATGAAGTAAACCTTTATGCCATACCCTATCAAAGGCTTTAGATATGTCAAGAGCAATTGCCCTAGAAAGATTGCCACCGTCGAGAGATTTGCTAATCCTATGCGATATAACTGTAAGGACATCTGCTGTAGATCTAGCAGAACGGAAACCATATTGAGTGTCACTAAGAAGGTTATTTTTGTTGAGATGTTTGATTACTTCTGTATTTCATCTCAGCAAAAATAACCTTCTTAGTGACACGCAATAATGTTTCCGTTCTGCTAGATCTACAGCAGATGTGCTTACAGTTATATCTCATAGGATTAGCGAATCTCTTGATGGAGGCTACCTTTCTAGGGAAATTGCTCTTGAAGTATCAAAGGCCTTTGATAGAGTATGGCATAAAGGTTTACTTCACGAGATCTCCAGCTACGGTATAGCTGGAAATGTCTTCTCAATTATTAAATCATTTCTCTCTGATAGGTTCATAAGAGTAGTGGTTGATGGGCAGAAATCAGAAGCTCTTAGTATTTATGCTGGAGTTCCTCAGGGGTCCATCCTGGGTCCAACTCTCTTCCTGATCTATATTAATGATCTTCCAAATCATATTCCTTCATCATTCGTAGACATCTATGTTGATGACACTACTATCTATGGTAGAAAATCTAAGACCATAAACGACCAAGTTCTCTCTCCTCTAATCTTGAGCAAGTGGTACAATGGGGAAAGAGGTGGCTTGTTACTTTTAATGCATCTAAAACTAAGCTTTTATCTTTACATCATCAACGCTCTGATCCCCATCTGGCATCAATTGAAATGAATGGCTCTCATCTTGGCGAGGCCTCATGTTTTAACAAGCTTCTGGGCTTGACCTTTACCCTGATCTTAAATGAAACACATGCATTAAATCTGTTGCCAAGGTCGCTGGGAAAATGGTGGGATCATTCTATCGATCCAGTAGATATCTTACTGCTGATGCAATTCTCTATCAATATAAGAGCCAGGAACGTCCAAGGATGGAGTACTATCGCCTTGTTAGAGTTCAAAATAGACTTCGTAGCCACACTTTATCTGTGCCTAAACCTAAACGTAGATTCTATGAGCAAAGCTTCTTTCTTAGAACTGCACGCCTATGGAATCGTCTTCCATTTTTTTTACTTTCCAGCTGACTACAATATGGTTGTCTTCAAGTCTAACGTAAACAAGTTTTTGATGAGCCATTCCATATAAGTTAACAAATTTACCGAATCTCCATTACTAACGGTTACTATATTGTCCAATTTCTACTGTACACTCTTTAACCCTTATACTCGAGTGGCCTTTGGGCCTTGGTAAGTGGTGATTCCTATGTAAAAAAAAAGAAAAAGAAGGAAAAAATCGTCCAATAAGTATCGAAAATCAAAGAAATTCGATCCTAAAAATAGTCTTTCTTCCGTGTATAGAGAATTTCTTACAGGGGAATATTTCAGGTTGTACCAGCAAGGGAGATAATAAAATAACAACAAATAATTTCTTTTTGGAAAAAAAAACCCGATTTGTTAAAGTTTGGAAACATAGCTTTGGTACAGCATTCGAATACAGGTCGGATGACTGTGTTCAAGCCCGGCTGTAACTTACAATTTTATTGTATTTTTCTCATTAATGAATTAAATTTACGATAAAAGAATAGGTACCATTTAAAATTGCTGCCAATTATTTATTTCTTTGCATATTTTAAAATTAAACATTGATCAGAAGTCGATTTCCAGGGTATTTATCGTCAAGCCCAAATATTAGCTGATGTGATGTAGTAAAATAAACACAGACGGAATTTGATGAACGACATTATCATTATTATTTTTTTGTTGTTGTTTTTGCGAATTAGTCTACCGAGCAAATTAGTCCTCTTAATATATAATATTCAACCGAGGATAGATGCTATAATAATACACACGCAATCTGCATAAATTAAAATACCATGCTTAAGCGTATTGTACGATCGAGCAACGCCGGGCGTCCAGCTACTTCATTTAATCACATAAATTATTATGCGAAAGTATGAATTTATGCGCAAACTTTAAGTATTTACTTCAACAGGGCTCAATACGTAAGTTTACGTTAGGTAGTAAGCTATAAAATATATATGGCAATTAAGCTACACAGAATATTCAGTGTTTCATCCACGCTAGGATTCACATAAGCCTGATAAATCCTAGCTTAGATGAAACGCGGAATATTCTGTGTAGCTTAATTGCCATATATATATTTTATAACTTACTACTACTATATATAAATATATATATATACACACAGACAAAGACACAGACACACACGCACACACACACACACACACACACACACACACACATATATATATATATATATATATATATATATATATATATATATATATATATATATTAGTGTTGGAACGATTAATTAGAATCGGAATCGTGAATTGGAAAACTCGAAACATTTAGAAGTATCGGAATCGGAAAAATTCGTACATATTTTTCTATTGCCTTTTTAATTTGAACATGTTTAAAGCAAAATCTTCCTTTACCGATAATAATCATAAAAGAAATATTTAAAGTGTAATTTTTTCGTTTAGGAAAATATCTGCACAGGTAGCATGTGTTTTTACGGTTTAAAAAAAACGACCCTCTGTTTAAATATTCAGTGATTTATAAAGAGTCGAAATCGGAATCGGTAATTGTATCGGAATTAGGAAAAATATTGGAATCGTACCGTCACTGATATATATGCATATATATATATATATATATATATATATATTAAGTAATGTGATTTATAATTTAAAAGTTTTAAAATTTAACTATCGAGCTTATTATATATCTAAATTACAACGAGCATTTCCTGTATTTTAATTAAACTAGTAATTTCACTATTACATTAAAATACACTTAGCTCTTTAGACTATTATTCTAATCTCCTTTAAATTATATATATATATATATATATATATATATATATATATATATATAATGCTCCCTATCTCAGGTTGAGCATATTGGCAAGTAATATACAAATTACCATTAGCGTATTAAGCGATGCTCTTTGTGTAAACAAATTGAGCTTAGGTATTTGGATAATGTCAAAACATTGTTAATTCACTGCCCTCACAGCAGCCGCCGAAAGCCTAACGGTTAGAAGCTTCGACTGTCATTTAGGCGGTCGGGTTTTGATCCTGGCTTGAGATAGGTGCTCGTCTAGCCAGACTGATGAGCTGTTAAACAGCGAAACAGTACTGCGTGTGGATGACTCTGACTCTGACTCTCTCTCTCTCTCTCTCTCTCTCTCTCTATATATATATATATATATATATATATATATATATATATATATATATATATATATATATATATATATATATATATATATTAATAAAACAGTAATCTACGTACATGCATGTTTCGGGGCTATACCTCTCTTCAGCGTAGCTTGACTGTTATTAGGACTCGAACCCAGGACCTTATATATTTCAGTCCAGTGTCTTATCCGTTACGCTATGATGCCATAGACGATTTACTGCTTAGTTTTTATCGGTTATATATTTACGTAGTTTTTTTATTGTTGATCTTTTTAAAACGATATTGAGGTTAGCGTCTTCACCTTGAAGATCGGATTTATATATATATACGTGTGTGTGTGTGTGTGTGTGTGTGTGTGTGTGTGTGTGGGGGTGTAAATTCATGTCGAAATATTTAAACCGAGACAATATGCACACATTTATTTGTGATATAAATATCTATCTATTCACCGATCGATATTCACATATTTTCATATTTATAAGGCATTTAAGTGGTTACGCAAATGCTAATTACATGTTTTAGAACCAATGAATCTCGAAGAGAAAAGAGCACCAGAATTCAACATCGATTCCATGTTATTCAATTTAGCCGCACAAGAAAAGGTGATATTTATAGACTGCGTGGCTGCTTTAAAAATAGATTTCTTGTTGACGACGCAGAAAATATATCCGATAGGAAACAAAGGTTGAATATTGCGTTTCCTTTTCAAGCCACAAAAGAAAAAAAAAATGGTGGAAACTGATTTTTGGTAAAAGAGACATTGCGCCATTGAATGGGATGTTTCGTTTTGAAAATATTGATTAACTCAATTCCGCTGCTTGTTGGGGCAGACTAGCGGAATCAGGAAAATTTTGTTTTAAAAAGGACATTGAATTGTGGGTAATATAAGCAAGGGCAAATAAATTAGGAGAGAGAGAGAGAGAGGGAGAGAGAGAGAGGAGACATATGGCGGTGGGGAAAAGGGGGGTGTAAAAAAATTAGCACAGAAAATAAGTGATGAAATAAAGAAATAAAAAAACACGAAATATAACGGACTAAATACAGACAGAATGAAAGCAAAATTGTAGTAAAAATTATATAACACTGAAAACTGAACTATAGTCCGTTAACTTAGAATATTAAATATTAAAGCTGGGCTTCATGTTTTTTTTTGTTTTTTTTCATTAAGTGCAGATCCTTACGAATTCATTTAAATAACGACTAGCTTGGGTTACCGGTGTTGCCTGGGTCTTTGGGGGGGTGTTGAGCAAAAAATAATAGTGTTAGTAGGTAGGCAGGCAGGCTCGAACTCGTACTGCGAAGCAGGAAAAGAACCTGAATAAAAATAAACGTTACGTCTTTGCTGTTGCGGTCATTGCTAAACCGTAAGTGACAAATGTTTAAATAAAGGCTAATGAATCAAAAAGAAGGGATGACGTTTGAAAATATCGGCGAAGAAAGCGACCCCCCTCCTTGTAGAAAAGTGCCCAATTGAGGGTGAAGAAATTAATGTTTTTTAGCCAATTTTTCGATATTTGTCGTCCGAAGGGTCAAGCTACAAAACGATAGCTATCTCGTGAAAATCCGTCGCCTTTGTCGAAAGTTTTAGGCAGACATATAAACAAACAAACATACATTTAAACGAATATGTAAGATTCATATTATAGATGATTCTCTAACAGTTCATCGAACAGATACCATAATACTTAGTTCGCTGCACTTTATCATAACAAAGCTCCACACAAATTTTAGCCAGATTGTCTCAGAATTTTCCGAGAAAATAAAAAAAACCTTCCACAGTAAGTAAGGTTTTATTTTGGCTGCGTTCTGTCTCGAATGACATTGGATACCCATTATAAGAATGGTTGTGCATGTAATCGGGAAGTTAGGATTGCACAATCCCAAACCTCCTCTCCCCTGAGTTGGCATTCTCTTATTCCAGTAGCAAAAAGAACCCAGTACGACTGGAAACAATGCCGAGATAAGCGTAGAACACATACAACACCTGGTATTCCCAAATAGTTACCCATATAGTACTGACCAGCCTCAACGCAGCTTAACTTCGATGATCTGATAAGAACCGGTGCGTCAGCGTGATTATGCCGTATATAATGTGTGGTATTTGTGGCGACTAATCCCTATTAATCGATATTATCCTTTAACTGTGCCTCGAATGGATACCAGATCAGCCAAGTATTTTCTAGAAAAAAGAACAACGAAAATACAAACAGAAAAGAGAAATATAATATAGATTATTATTATTGGCTCACAAGGAGCTTTAACACAGATCTTCAGAGACCTTTCCCTGAAAACAGCCTTTGGTCTTCCCTGGAAGCTGAGTGATAACAAGACTCCCAAGGTTTCCATTACTATCCACCTCTTTTGATAACATTTGCAAATAAATTTGCATTATCGCAACAGCTGCTTGCCATTGATTTCTCGTTAGCAGTAGCTATTGGTCTTTGTTGGGATTTGAGTGGCAATAAGCCTCCCCAAGGTACCAGTTCTCTTCGCACTTTATTATTATTATTATTATTATTATTATTATTATTATTATTATTATTATTATTATTATATAGAAGTACTTGCTGGTCGCCCAGCGTTGGTCGGTCGTACAATAGGTTAAATATGATATTTTAATTTATGCAGATTGCATATGTATTATTATAGAATTAATTCTCTATTGAATATTGTATATTACGAGGAATATGTTTTTTTTTGCCCATTGGACTAATTCACAAAAAAATAAAAAAAATAATAAGGATAATGTTGTTCATCAAATTCTATCTGTCTGTTTAAAATATCACGTCAGCTGATATTTGGGCTTGACGATCTTTCTTATAGGGGAATATTTTATCTTATACCGGCCGGTGTAACGTAAAACATTCCCTTGTGAAAATTAGTATTTGTTATCTATAAAAGAAAGAAGAAAGCCTATTTTTAAGAGCGGATTTTTTTTTTTCGAATTTCGTTACTTATCAGATGTATTTCTGCACAAAATATATCTGAGAACACTGCAAGGCATATAAACTATTTTTGTATGAAATTTGCAAAAGGTTGGCTCAGCTGTTTCGGAACCTATCAGGACAAAAACTCACACACACACGTACAAAGTGACTTTTATATAATAGTAGGTAGATAGGGATAGAGATGTGTCTATATATCATCTACATGCAAGTTCATGATGTGCACAGTCACGTGATGACGACGCTCTTTAACTGTTCACTGAGAAAATAGTGTTGTTAAACGTATAAATCTATATATCTGCGCATATATCTGCGCATGCCTCTAAGAGCAATTAAAGATGGTTCATCAGACAGATAAACATGGTTACTTATATATATATATATATATATATATATATATATATATATTTATATATATATATATATTTATATATATATATATATATATATATATATATATACTAGCAGTTCAGCCCGGCTTTGCTCGGGCCCTATGTACTGTTCACAATTTTATGTTCATATGTATATATTAATAAGTTTTACTCATGTCTAGGTAACCTACATCTAAAATTTCAAATGTTTTTGACAACAAAAAAATGGCGGAGGAGTTTGGTAAAAGTCAACTCTTTTAACTTTGCCATCTTGGCAGCAAAATTTTCGCCCAAAAACTGATAAAAAACTTGCTGCATGTCTGAATACCCATTATGTAAAATTTCAAATGTTTAGACTCAAAATTGCCTGAATAGTTTGCTAGTGACCGCAAAGGTAAAATCTTTTGCATTTGATCTCTTGGAAGTAAAATTTAAGGTAAAAACCAGATTAAAAATCTTGCGCTATGTCTGAATACATTTTATGCCAAATTTAAAATGTTTAGACCAAAGATTGGCTGAGTAATTTGGTAGAGACCGCAGAGGTCAATTTTTTACAAACTTTTACTCCAATTTTGACACCTCAAGCTCAAATTGAATTAAAAAGTTTGATCCATATCCAAGTAACCTACATCTAAAATTTCAAGTGTTTAGACCCAAAATTGGTGGAGGAGCTTGGTAGAGTTTTAAAGCTCAAATCGTTGAACTTTGACCTCTTGACAGCCAAATCTCTTGTTGAAAACTGGTGTTCAACGATAAGAAACGAGTTTCTTAAAGAGGCTGACATAATTATTTACTACATTAATTATTAAATACCTACAGACACTAGTGCTTAATGCTTTCGGATTAAGCACTAGTGATTAAGCATCAGTGCAAGGTGTCGCGATTAACGCCAGTAGATAAACAATATATATATATATATATATATATATATATATATAAGCGAACGTATGTATGTATGTATGTATGTATGTATGTATGTATGTGTGTTTCTATGTCTCGCAAAAACTTTCGACTGAGGCGACGGGTTTTCACAAGATAGGTATCGTTTTCAAGTTCAAACCTTGGACCTAAAATATTGAAAAATTGGCCAAAAACATTCATTTCTTCACACTCAACCAGACCCTTTTCTACCATGCGGGGTGGAAAAAATCGTATCGTCATGACAAGATGGCTTCTACGCATGCGTCAACACGCGCGAAAGACGTTGTACTTTAGAATTCGTTTAAATATTATAAAAACCTACCAAGATTCGTCCACGCGTTCATAGCGCAGTGGATTAATTGACAACGTCTTTATGTTAAGATTGCAGGTTCAATCCCAGTTATCAGATACGTTTATTACCGATTTTTAAACTTTTAATATTGAAACAAGGTTTGTTATAACATTTTTTTCCGCTTTTCGCTGTTATTTTTGTTTTCTTTTTGTTTTTGTTCCCCCCCCTTTTTTTGTTTATCCGATTTTTTAAAAGAAGTTTTACGTTTGTTCGCTGTTTTTTTTTCTTTTTATTCCAGACAGCGTCGTTATCTTAAGATTGCAGGTTCAATCCCAGTTATCAGATATATATTTTTTTCGAGTTTTAAACTTTTATTATTAAAACAAGGCTATTTATCCCATTTTTCGGTTTTCGCTGTGTTTTTTTGTTTTTGTTTTTCCGAACACGTTTATTTTTTTTTAATATATTTTATTTTTTTGGGGGGGGGTTTCAATTTATTCGATTTTTTAAAAGAAGTTTTAGCCCGTTCGCTGCTTTTTTTTTCATATTTTTTAAAAAGTTTAAACAGGGTTATTACTTCTCTTATTCTTTAACCCCCACCCCACCCTAACACACACACACACACCTCCAAATACCCAGGCAATGCCGGGTACCCCCGCTAGTGTATATATATATATGAGTAAAAATTAAAAAAATACAAGCGATGGTTGACGTTATGTTATTTGAGAAGGAAAACCGAGAATTAATCAAATAGTAATCAACGTTTCGTCCCTATTTCAGGGGATATCATCAGGATTTCGTAGGAGAAATGTAGAAGAAAACGATTACAGGCCACATGCGAGTGAAAAAGGAAACAATCCTAAAATTCATCCCATTCTGGGTCGAAACTATAAATGTGTGTGTGGAAAGGTTGGATTATTCTATGCTTATAAATACAAATTAAAACGTTATTAAATTAAATATGTACATACACATGTTTTTTATCTTATTTATTTTGTTTAAATTATATGAGGAAAGACGGTTAAAGACATATAGACTGATTACCCAGAATCGGTATTCATATTTTTCTCTCTGATTATTATATTTCCAAGGTGCTAAATTGTAGAAACCTTTTCTTTGCGTGATGGTGCTTGTATTTGAAATAAGTTCTGATTCTAGAAGTCTTCGTTTAGCTCTATCTACAACGAATTTGATAATTTTTGCATGGGGAAAGTTAAACGAGTGTTCGTGTTCAGCACAATGGCAAAAAGTGCATTTAAGGAATTTCAATTCTTTATGTTCATTAAGTCTTATTTCTAAGTTACGCTGTGTTTCACCTATATATGTTTTGTGGCAGTCATTACAAGGAATGGAGTATATGTCGGCGTTGAATGTGAGGGATTTTGGGGAGTGCATAGTGGTTTTTAATGTTTATTTTATTGTTGAAGAAGTTGTTTGTATATATATATATATATATATGTGTGTGTATATATATATGTGTGTGTGTGTATGTGTGTGTGTGTGTGTGCAGTGAGCACCAACCATATTCGGAGTTTAACTGGCTTTCATGGGAGTATGAAATTCACAAGCGGTCCCTAGTCGCATGTATACCTCCGTTAGGGGAGACGACGATGTAAGTTAAATATAACAAAAGAGCACATATAAAAGAATAACAGTATAGTTAGATTCCAAGATTCTAATATTTATTTTTCCTGCAAGAATACCCTCCAGCATTTTTAAACTTTGGTACATTTTTGCAGATCCATTCTGTTATGAAGAAACAAACGGTTATTATTATGTCAATACCTTCTCTTTTCGTACATATACTCTTAAGAAAAATTTAAAATTCTTTGCGTAGATAGACAAAATACATGACAATATAAAGCTGCAAGAAGAAAAAATGTTAATAGAAGGCCATACATACATATATATATATATATATATATATATATATATATATATATATATAATATATATAGACTGAGACGGGGAGAGAAATGTTAACCTGTGTGTGTGGCTCGCTTCACACTATGAGAAAGACGAGATAAGCAGATGAAGAATAAATAACAATGGTGAAATGTATGTAGAGTAAAAGAAGGACGGAAGGGAGGAAAATATTTTTTATCGATTAGTTTTGTCTTTTTTTCTTATCGAGTAGTTTTGCCTGTATGTTATCCATTATTTTTTGCCCTCTTTTTTATTGATTTGTTTTGTCCTTTCTTTCTATCGATTAGTTTTTTCTTCTATTTTTTATCGATAAATTTTGCTTTATTTTTCTTATCGATTAGTTTTGTCTCCATTTGCTTATCGATTAGTGTTTCTTTTTCTTCTTATCGATTCGTTTTGATTCAAGCAGTGGATAGGAATTTGAATATATATACATATAGCAGGGAGATCCGACGTTGCCCGTTATTGAATGATGATCAACAAATGTTTCATAATCTCATGTTTTTATTGTCCACGAAATCGATGCAATAGCCCATTTTTCAATCAAATCGATTGATTGCCTGCTCTGATTGGGGACCCATCGCGATGTACCAGGAGGAAACTTTACATTCCTCTCGCAGTGACTAAGTTCACAATATATTGTAGTCTACATTGCACTGTAGAGTTTTACTGTTGATTTTATAAAAGATATTGTTTTATAAAATTGCTTGAATTAAAGTTTAAAATGTAAACGTCGTGTATCATGCTTCAATTGTGCTCTAAACGGAAACATTCATTGTGAACCCGTTCTGTTCATATCAAAGAAACTACTGTTGATTTTATATGTTTGGCCTTACTGTTTGTGCGATGATAATGGCTTGAAGTTGTTTAAAATGAAAAAGTCAAGTGTCATTTCCTACAAAGAATCTACTGTTCATTTTATATGTCGAACTTTTCGGCTTGTGTAGATATAAAACTTCGCAAATTTACTTTTTTGACATGGGGATCACCACTTTTTAAGGCCCGAAGCCACACGGGGATAAGGGTTATTTTGTGTACAATAATTAATGGGATAATATCGTAGTAATAGTTGGTATTGGAGACTTGATAAAGTGTCTTACTTAAGGGGTCGATTAATCAGGAATTTGTTTATGTTGCACTTGAAGACATCCAAGTTGTAGCCAGGTGGGAAACAGCCAAACGGAAGATAATTCCACTTCTCAGAAAGAAGCTATGTTCATGGAATCTTCTCAGAAAGAAGCTATGTTCATGGAAGCTATGTTCATGGAATTTAGGCACAGATAAAAAGTGGGGGAAATTACGGACAGTGGTTTTAGCTAGACGGGTGTTTATCGTGAAGGATTGGCGAGGGGGCAGAGATTGGAGCTCGGACGAGCACTTGCCATGGAAATAACGATAAAACAAAGACAGGCTCGCAACGTCTCTTCTGTAGGAGAGAGGTTGGAGAGAAGAGAAGAGAGCATCCCCCACTAAGCCACGAAGTCTATTTTGTACTTTGTTAAGGCAGGATAGGCTGTTTTTAGAAGGTCCAGCCCAGATGTGGCAGCAGTACTCCATCTTTGGATGTACTTGGCTTTTATACAGAAAGAGAATTGCATTAGTAGTGAGATATCTTCTGGGGCGGTAGCATTAATACTGTGGGCCTCTGATTGTTGCACTTATGAACCTATCAGAAAGAAATAATTTAATTATTGAGAAAACATTTCCAGTTATACCGTAGCTGGAAATCTTGTGAAGTAGGCCCTTATGCCAAACCTTATCGAAGACCTTTGATATGTCAAGAACAATTGCCCTAAAAAGGGAGCCTTTGTCGAGAGATTCATTAATCCTATGGGATATAACTGTTAGCACATCAGCTGTAGATCTAGCAGAACGGAAACACTATTGCATGTCACTAGGGAGGTTATTTCTGCTGAGGTGGTTGACTACTTTATTTAATATGGATTCCAGTAACTTACTCATGAAACACAAGAGATTTATTGGTCTGTACTGAGAGGGAGATGACTTATCACCTGAGTTCTTAAATACAGGGCATACTGACGAGGTTTTCCAGGGTGTTGGAAAGCACTTCTACTTAAGGCAACGCTTAAACAGTTTTGTAAGTATCGGGGCAAGTTCTGGTCTAAGCCTTTTCAACACTAAAATTGGAATGCCGACTGGGCCTGTTGCTTTACGGGAATCAAGGTTCTTGATTAGTTTGGCGAACTCACGCACAGATATTTGTATGTTGGGTAGTGTGTTGTCTGTTGTAGGAGGAAATACGGGAAGTTGATGACCTTCGTCGCAGAGGGTGGAGTTGGCTGCAAACTTCTTGGCAAATAGTTTGGCCTTGCCTTATGCTGATGAGATGACCTCAGGTCCATTGATGATGGTTGGAATAGAACGTACGCTTCTGTTCAAGATCCTGTTTGTTATTTGCCAAAATTGGTGGGAACCAAGCCGCTGCTCAGCTACTTTGGATTTGACAGGGCATATAGCTCTCTTGCATTTTTTATTACTCTTTTACAGTGGTTCCTGGCAGTCCTGAAAACTGCTTTAGTCTCAGTACATCTATTACGTTGGTAGCTATGGAAAAAGTGATTTCTGTGCGCAATGGCAACAGTACATTCTGGGGAGAACCATGACTGGCTGTTAGGTTTTTGTAGGATTTTTTATGGTATGAATCGATCTATGCCTACAATTAGCCATTCGGTCCGGTCTGATACTATAGAGAGCACATCCTTTTTAAACATGGACTGCAGAGAGGTAGATCAGATATGAATGTACAGAAGCTATCCCAGTCAGCCATAGAGTATCGATATATAGTACGGTGGAGAGGTACATCTGAAGACTTATTGTATTTTATTTTTATCTTAACTGATACAACTGTGTGATCGGAGGATCCCAGGGGAGATAGAACGGAACATGAACAAGCTCAGGGCAAGTTGTGAGAAAAAGGTCTAGAAAGCTTGCATACTGACCGGTAGTATCGGGCACACGGGTGGATTCGTGAACAATCTGAGTGAGGACATAGGCAATGGCAAAATCATGACAGAACCTCCCCTCATCATCTGTCTTATTTGAGTCGGTCAGTCATTCCACATTATGGACATTGAAGTCACCGCAAATATGAATGTTAGCCGAAGGATGAGCAGAACGGATGAGATCAATTTTCTCAGATATACTCTTAAAGACTGTAACCTCGCTATTGTGGGGGCGATAGAGGGTAAATATGAATGCGGTAGTGTAAGCAACTGCAACCCGGAAGCACATATAAGGTAAATTACGGTTTTCTCTTGAGATATCTCTACCACACAAGAAGCCATCCTTAATGTAGGCGCATATTCCATGTCCATGACGATCTTGGGGGTCAGATTTAGATGTTAAGTTAGAGTATCCTTTTATTATGAACTCATCTAGGGAAGTGGTCGGCCATATGCCAGTTTCGCTTAGAAAGAGTAAGTTCGGTTTCTTCTCCTGTAATTGGGTTTCAACCTCTGGAAGGTTGGAACGTAGACCTCTGATGTTGGAGAAGGAGCCATGGTAGTAGGGGTCTACTTTGGAGGATGGGGTTCTAGGTTTATTCGTCTTTTTTTTTCGGGGGGGGGGAAATATTTCACGTTGAGGTTTTGGGGTTTGTGGAAAAGGTCGACAGACTTGGTTAGAGTAGGACATAGAGGGAAAGTAAGAGAGAGAAAGGGGACTTTTTTTTTATGTTAAGCCGTATAAGGCGTCAACTTTGGGCAAAATCGCCTGTTCCTTCTTTTCATCATATTTTTTCATTTATCCGTCGAAGAAATTCCAATACAAAACCTAGGAATGCTGCAAGGTACATGACGTACATTTGTGTGAAATTCAAAAATATTGGCCGAGTCGTTTAGGAGTTCATAGCTCACACACACACACACTCACACACACACATACACACACACCTATATATATATATATATACACATACACAACATATATACACACACAACATACACACACATACAAACACACATACACACACATACGCACACACACGCATACATACACATACACACATATACACATACACATGCACACACATGCACACACATACACACATACACACACATACGCACACACACATACAGACACACACACATACACACATACACACAAGCACATACACACATACACACATATGCGCACACGCACACATACACACACATACACACACACATTCACACACACATGCACACACACACACAGGAAAAGTCCCTTTCATATATTAGTCGGCATATACCTCTTTGTTGTGAGGAAAAGCAGGAAAACCAACAGAAAATCATAAAATAATTCGAAGACATACCCGGGTGAATAGAAGGTAAGTCTGAAAGAAATCCACCATTTATCAATGAATTGTCAACTACGGATGTGCGTGTGTTTTTTTTTTTTAATGTAGCCTAAAATTATAATTAGTTTAGATACGATTAAATAAGATTATAATTAGTTTAGATAAGATTAAATTACTAAACTATATCTCTCATTTTATATGAATAGTTTAAGTAACCCATCAATATAAATAGCAACAGTGAATACTAGTGAAGCATAATTCAAGCATACTACCCTGTTTGAACGATGTACATCAAAATAAATATAATATAGATATAGTTAGATTGAAATACTTTCTTACAAAAGAAAATTTATTGTACCAAGCAAGCTGGCCTTTAATTAAAAATGGCGGCATATTCATTATTATCACCAGACAATCAAAATAATGATGGCGTTTATTACAAAGTTTGTATCTTATAGACATGAAACAGGTTAAGAAATGCAAAACTAAACCGACTTACTTTTGTACATGTCACCGACGTTTATGTGTCTGTTTTCCTATTTTTCTTTTGATCTAATCTATTTACGTGAAGCTATACGTCTAACACATAGCAGTGCATTTCTACCTATCTTCCTATCTACTAGAAGTGCATAATTATAAACTTATCTATCTACGAGAGGTAAGTTAAGGTAAATACTCCTTCAGTCTTTACAGACTATGGACACCCACCGTAAGAGTGCCTACGTATGTAATTTTTTGTGCAAAATGTTGTGCGCGTATATATATATATATATATATATATATATATATATATATATATATATATATATATATATATTAGATTGCTGCATAAGATTCCGCCGTTCTTTTAAGAAAATCAAAGAATTTTAACAGCAAAAAGAGTTCGTGTGGAACCCAAAACTCCAAGATTTTATGTAAATCTCATCGACTGAATGTGGCGTGAAATTGTCGCAAAATCGCACGTCATCGTTTAACTGTATAATGACCATCTTCTTTCAAAAGAACATCGTCTATTTTGATTGGCCTTCTGGAACGACGAGCGTCAGTCAGGTTAAAATTACAGTGTTTAGATCTGGTAAACCAATCTCGAACAGTTATCTAAGGGTTTCCCCCATATACGGCACAAATATCCTTGGTCACTTTACTCGCTTTTTGACCTTGATTAAAGGCGAAAGGAGGACGTGTCGAAAATGTGATTTTTTTTTATTTACTTGAACAATCCATTTGACGGTTCTGAAAAACAAGAAAAATAAATTATATGAGCAAAAAACGATGACTATTATCTTGTAGAACAGAATAAGTGCTTTTTGATGATATATAACATTTTGACAAATATCAAAACATGTTTCAGAATAATTTTTTTATGAAATGGCGGGAACTTATAAAACAACCTTATATATATATATATATATATATATATATATATATATATATATATATATATATATATATATATATATATATATATATATATATATATACGTATATGTGTGTGCGTGTGTGTCTATCTGTTTAGTATGACTGGAAAGAATGCCGAGATAAGCGGAGAGCACACACAGCACCTAGAATTTCAAAATTGTATCTCATCTGGAACTAACCAGTGTCGAGTTCAGTAATCTGACAAGAACTGGTGTGTCAAGGTGATTATGAGATATATATATATATATATATATATATATATATATATATATATATATATATATATATATATGTACTTGAAGTGCATGTTTATCTCTTTACCTGCTAACAGTGCATGTCTATATATCTATCTGTCTCTTTATCTATCTATCTACTAGTGTTGGATATCTATCTATCTATATATCTATCTCTCTCTTTCTCTCTCTCTCTCTCTCTCTCTCTCTCTCTATATATATATATATATATATATATATATATATATATATACAGTGTATTATCTATCATTCTATCCAACTATCTATTTACTTCCAGCGCACGTTTATCTATCTACTTACTAGCAGTACATGTCCATCTATCGATCAATATATCTACTTACTAGCAGGCCGCCTGTCATTGCCCAGTAGTAAAATACGCTTAAATATGATATTTTAATTAATGCAGATTTTGTATTTATTATTATATTATATTATATTGGACTCAATATATAGTAATGACTTAAAAAGTAAAAAATAAATAAAAATGACCCACTATCGAGATCGAAATCAAAACGTTTAGCTTACGATTTACTTTTTCCTTTGACGTTAATGCCTGATCAATGAAGAAATGTTTGATGCAAGGCTTAAAATTAAAACATGAACTAATAGGTGTTGCATTATGCATGCATATTCGTAATGCTCTCGTTCGACCTTCACCTGGAAAATTCCATTTTTTTTATTTTCACACTTTTGCACTGATTTTTCCCTGCTAAAATCCAAATAAAAACTTTCGCATTGGTTGGAATACCCTATATATTAAGCTTCATGTGTGTACACTAAAAACTGTCAGAGGAGTTTGGTAGGTAATTTTTTCAAACAAATATATATACGCATACATGGATATATATAGAAAAAGGCTTGTGTTTACTATAACCTTTTTACGCAAACATTGTGGTAGTATAAATCTTGTAGACTATCTGCATGCATATGATTAGATGTAATAGTTAACTAAAGATAATCATCTTATAAGAAAACCGAAAAACCTAATAGGGAATTAATTAAAATGTTTAAAAGTATATGCGAATTAGCGAGATTGTTTGCTAGTGAATGCATTTCTACCACCCATCTATAAATATAAAAGCGAAAACGTATGTATGTATGTGTGTTCGCTTTTTCTGTGTGTCTACAAAAGGCTTCTTTCAGAGAAGCGGTCGGTCGCTTAACAACTTTTTAAAACTTTTTATATCACATACAGATTGTAATATCTCACAGTTAACAACGAAGCTCGCCTGTCTATTTAATTTGCTCGATTTCGGGAAGATAAATATTCAATATTTGTCGCTCGCCGCATGTGGGTTAGTCTCTTTCCTATAAGATCTTGGGGGCGCTGAAAAAAGCGTTCAGCAGTAAATGAAATCCCGCAGTCAAACTGACCTCATTAACTCATTAAAACGAGTACCTGCTAAATCCAACTAATTAAATAAATTCAAACGTGTTTCCCTAAGCATGTCGCGGTGAGGCAATGATTAACGTCGCACGTTTTTTTTGCTTTTTTCTTTTCACAACTTTGCCTCAACGGTTCGGGTTCGATCCTCATACTTACTTTTTTTAACCCCCCCCCCAAACACCCGGGCAACGCCGGGTACTCCTCGCTAGTGTATAACAAAGTTGAATTTCTTTTTAAATGAAATAGAAAAATGGTTGCTAATATGAATATCATACATAAAATAAAAACAAATTCAAAGGAGTATGGATTGCTATGTGTGTCTAATTATATTTCTCTATATATACCAATCTTTTTTTTATTTTTTTTACACAGTGATCACCACTTATCAAGGCCCGGAAGCCACTCAGGGATAAGGGTTATTGCAAGTACATTACGTTAGTGAGGAGATTTGCTGATATGTTTACTTAAGGGGGCGGTTCATTAGGAATTTGTTAACATTGGACTTGAAGACAACCAAGTTGTAGTCCGGAGGGAAGCAGGCAGACGGAACAGAGTTCCACAGGCGTGCAGTTCTAAGAAAGAAGCTTTGTTCATGGAATCTGCGTTTTGATTTAGGCACAGATATAGAGTGGGGGAAATTTTTCACAGTGGATTCAGCTAGACGGGTGTTATCTATCCATCTATAAACAGTACATATCTATCTATGTAGTTATCTATCTGTTTACTCGGAATGGGTGTACATCTATCTATCGACTAATAATAAATGTCTATATGCCTAACTAGCTGGACGATCTGCGTTGTCCGGTCGTACAATACGCTTAAATATAATATTTAATTTATAAAGATTGCGTATGTATTATTATAGAATCAACCCTCTATTGATTGTTATATATTACGAGAAATAATTTGCCCGGTCGGCTACTTCGCAAAAATAACTAAATAAAAATAATAATGATAATGTCGTTCATCAAATTCCGTTTGTTTCTTTATAAATATCACGTCTCACGTCTGGACATATTTCTTACCACAGCTTCAGAGAATATTTGGACTTGACGATCTTAAAAATAGTCTTTCTCCTCTTATAGATAAAAAAAAAGAAGAATTATAGAGGGGAATATTTTACTTTACACCGGCAAAGGTTACATCAGTGTAACGTAAAATATCCCCCTATAGTTTTTTTTTTAAACTATAAGTGAAAGACACTAATTTTTATATCGGACTTTTTGGGATTTTCGATACTTATCGGATGAATTTCTGTACGAAAGATGTCTAAGAACACTGCCAGAAATATAAATTAACTTTGTGTGAAATGAAAAGGATGAGCTCAGCCGTTTCGGAACCTATGAGGAATGAACTCACGCACATACACACAGTGACTTTTATATAATAATCGAAACCGAAACCAAAACTTGTGAAGAATTCTTGATCAAATTATTTATGACAAGAAATGGAAATACATAACAATTAAACGACCCGGATGTAAGCGTGACACAGAAACTTACACACACGCTATCATATTAATATATAGATTATTATGAGCAGTGCCTATCTATCTATTTATTTATATATCTATCTTCTAGTAGTATATGTTTATCTATTTGTCTTATTACTAGCAAGGCATATCCATCAATTTATCTATTAACTGGCAGTGAATTTATATATATATATATTTTTTTTTTTACAAAGGCATCACCACATTATCAAGGCCCAGAGGCCACTCAAGGATAAGGGTTAAAGAGTGTACAGTAGAAGTTGGTCAATATAGTAATCATTAGTAATGAAAATTTGGTAAATTTAATAACTTATATGGAACGGCTCATCAAGAACTTATTTACCTTAGACTTGAACACAACCATATTGTAGTCAGCCGGAAAGCAGGAAAACGGAAGACAATTCCACAGGCGTGCAGTTCTAAGAAAGAAGCTTTGTTCATGGAATCTATGTTTAGGTTTAGGCACAGATAAAGAGTGGGGGAAATTATTGATAGTGTTTACAGCTAGACGAGTGTTTCTTGTGAAAGTTTGGCGAGGGGGGACCATAGATTGAAGCTCAGTTGAACACTTTCCATGAAAATAACGATACATCAGAGACAAACTCGCAACATCTCTTCTGTGAGATAGAGGTTGTAAGGAGGAGAAAAGGACATCTCCTACGAGGCTACGAAGTCTATTTTGAACTCTATCAAGGCAGGACAAGTCCTTTCTAGCAGCTCCTGCCCAGATGTGGCAACAGTATTCCATCCTTGGACGTACCTGGCTCTTATATAGATAGAGAATAGCATCAGCAGTGAGATATCTACTGGATCGATAGAAAGATCCCACCATTTTTCCAGCGGCCTTGGCAACAGATTTGATATACGTGTTCCATTTAAGATCAGGAGTAATGGTCAAGCCCAGAAGCTTGTCAAAACTTGAGGCCTCCTGAAGACGAGAGCCATTCATTTCAATTGATGACAAATGTGGATTAAAATGTTGATGATGTAAAGAGAGAAGCTTGGTTTTAGATGCATTAAAAGTAACCAGCCACTCCTTTCCCCATTGTACTACATGCTCAAGATCAGAGGAGAGAGAATTGGAGAGTACTTGCTCGTTTACTGTTTTAGATGTGGTACCATAAATGGTAGTGTCGTCAGCATAAATGTCTACAAATGATGTAAGGATATGATTTGGAAGATCATTAATGTAGATCAGGAAAAGAGTTGGGCCCAGGATGGATCCCTGACGGACACCGGCATTAATACTGAGAGCTTCTGATTTTTGCCCCTCAACTACTACTCTTATGAACCTATCAGAAAGAAATGATTTAATAATTGAGAAGACTTTTCCAGCTATACCATAGCTAGCGATCTTATGAAGTAAACCTTTATGCCATACCCTATCAAAGGCTTTAGATATGTCAAGAGCAATTGCCCTAGAAAGATTGCCACCGTCGAGAGATTTGCTAATCCTATGCGATATAACTGTAAGGACATCTGCTGTAGATCTAGCAGAACGGAAACCATATTGAGTGTCACTAAGAAGGTTATTTTTGTTGAGATGTTTGATTACTTCTGTATTTAACACAGATTCTAGCAACTTACTCATGACGCACAGGAGACTTATTGGCCTGTACTGAGAGGGGGATGAGCGATCACCTGAATTCTTAAATACAGGGCATACTGATGAGATTTTCCAGGGAGATGGGAAACTATTCTCCTTAAGACAACGTTTAAACAGTTTTGTAAGTATGGGCGCTAGTTCAGGTTGAAGTTTTTTGAGTACTATAATTGGAATACCATCAGGGCCAGTTGCTTTACTGGAATCAAGGTTTTTGTTTAGCTTGGCAACATCACGTACAGATATACGTATATCACATAGCGTGTTTTCTGATACAGGAGGAAATATTGGGGGTTGGCGGTCTTGGTCGCAAAGGGTAGAATTAGCTGCAAAGTTCTTGACAAAGAGTTTGGCTTTGTCTGATGCTGACGAGATTACCTCAGGTCCATTGATAATAGTTGGGATGGAGCACACGCTTCTGTTCAGGATTCTGTTTGCTATTTGCCAAAACTGGTGGGAACCAAGCCGCTGCTCAGCTACTTTGGACTTAACAGATTGAGCATACAACTCTCTTGCGTTCCTTATTACTTTCTTACAATGGTTGCTGGCAGTCCTGAAAACGGCTTTAGTTTCCATACATCTATTACGTTTGAAGCAGTGGAAAAAGTGATTTCTGTGCGCAATGGCAGCAGCACATTCTGGAGAGAACCATGGCTGGCTGTTAGGTTTTTGCTGAAACTTTTTAGAGGGTATGAAATGGTCAATACCTACAATTAACCATTCAGTTAGGTCTAATACTATAGAGGACACATCCTTTTTAAACATGGAATGCAGAGGTAGATCAGATATAAATGTACGGAAGCTATCCCAGTCAGCCTTAGTGTATCGATATACTGTACGATGAAGTGGTACGTCTGGGGACTTATTACATTTCATTTTTATCTTAATTGATACAACAGAGTGGTCGGAAGATCCAAGAGGCGACAGAACAGAAACTGAACATAGTTCAGGGCAAGTTGTGAGAAAAAGGTCTAGTAGGCTCGCATACTGGCCGTCATTATCGGGCACACGGGTAGGTTCCTGAACAATCTGAGTGAGGTCATAGGCAATGGAGAAATCATGACAGAACCTCCCCTCATCATCGGTCTTGTTTGAGTGGGTCAACCATTCGACGTTGTGAACATTGAAGTCTCCACATACGTGAATGTTAGCTGAAGGATAAGTAGAAAGGACTTGGTCAATTTTCTCAGATATGCTTTGAAAGATAGTAACTCCGCTGTTGTGGGGGCGATAGAGAGTAAATATAAATGCAGTAGTGTGAGCTAAAGCAACCCGGAAGCACATATAGGGTAAGTTAGGATCTTCCCTGGAGATGTCCCTCCCACATGGAAAGCTATCTTTAATATAGGCACATATTCCATGCCCATGGCGATCTTGGGGGTCAGATTTAGAAGTTAAGTTAGAGTATCCTGTAATTGCAAACTCATCTAGGGAAATAGCCTGTCCATATATGAGCTCAGCCGTTTCGGAACCTATGAGGAATGAACTCACGCACATACACACAGTGACTTTTATATAATAATCGAAACCGAAACCAAAACTGTGTGTATATATATATATCCATCAGTTCATCTATTATCTGTTTACTAGTAGTTCAAATCTATCTATCCTTCTATCAGTTCGTACCTATATATCTATCTACAGCAGTGCATGTCTATATATCGATCTATCAACCTTAACCACGTATTTTTTTTCTCTTTATAGGTGCCTTTCTGATACCTTACGCCGTGATGTTATTAGTCGAAGGAATACCGATCTTTTACCTAGAATTGGCCATCGGCCAGAGATTACGTAAAGGTGCCATGGGATCCTGGAACCAAGTGTCGCCCTACCTCGGGGGAGTGGGCATTGCAGCAGCCGTCGTATCATTTAATGTCGCTCTCTACTACAACACCATCATGGCTTGGTGCATGTATTATATGGTGGAGAGTTTCCAAACCCCTTTACCTTGGTCGTCGTGCCCCACGGAAAAGGTGGGAAATGTGACCAAGATGAATCGGGAGTGCGAGGTAAGTTATTTCAGTCCATTTACATTTTACGAGTTTTCTCATAACACCGGGCCTAGTGCCATTAGTAACTGTCGAGTTTTTTATAGTTTAAACATAAACTATTAAAATGAAATTAAAAGAAAATCCCACAAAGAAAAGAAAACTAAAATACATTTCTAAAATATATTTCTCATAAGCTTTATTATATATTTAAAAAAAAAATTAAATAAAAGTGGATAAATAAGGGGTGAGCAGAAAAAAAAACTCTATCTAGATGTCTTTCAGCCAACACTTTTCAGTATTAACGTTGACAACGGGGGAGAAAACATTGTTTAAAAACGTGGTCATAAGACCATAAATTATTAGCGAGGGTAAAAAAATATATATGGGAAAAATGTATGTTTAATATATATGATTTTCGGAATGTGAGAGATTGTATATAATAAATTCCACAGCCAAACAACGTCGCAGCCCACAACAGCCATGACAGTCAAAGAACCGGAAGTCCAAGACTCGAGTTTCGCCCTCATTTGGGCTCATCAGTAAGACACATCCGAACTCAGGATTCGAAACCCGAGCCTCTTGCATGCAAGGCAAGCACTCTACCAACTGAGCAAACGCCCTGCACACAAGAATTTCTATTAACCAACACAGATCAAGCAAACCGCGCCGAAATCCGACTGTGAAATGAACCTACTTCGTCTCAACAAGGGACGTGGTCATCCAACCACCTAATAACCCCAAGCCGATGTCTCACAAGTAGGAGTTTTAACTTGAAAGGACGATGCCATCCAGCCATGCTAACCAAGCGAGCAACTTATGATAGGATTTTCAGAATGTGAGAGATTGTATATAATAAATTCCACAGCCAAACAACGTCGCAGCCCACAAGAGCCATGACAGTCAAAGAACCGGAAGTCCAAGACTCGAGTTTCGCCCTCATTTGGGCTCATCAGTTAGACAGTTGGATTATTATCATGTGTGTGTGTGTATGCATATGTGTGTATATATATATAAATCATCGGCGCTGTCTTCGCACTATTCTCAACGTCCACTGGAGTGACTATGTCACCAATGTTGAGGTCATCGAGCGGGCGGAAATCATCAGCATTGAGACCATGCTGCTAAAGTCACAGCTACACTGGGTCGGGCACGTCTCCAAAATGGAGGCTCATCGCCTGCCCAAGATAGTACTATACAGCGAACTCTCTACTGGCCGGGCACCGAAGAAAAGATATAAAGACTTTCTGAAAAAAGTCCCTCGGTGACTGTCACAGTGACCACTTCCAGTGGTCTGCTCTTGCTGCTGACCGTGATACCTGGTGACGTACTGCCCACCAGGCTGTGGCCCCTTTGAGAATCTGCCGGAGAACCGCTGCAGAAGGAAGATTCGGGAAGCCTCAGCAACCACACCTGACGCGACTTTGATTGCAGCCGCACAAGCGTGCCTGCAGTCGATGTGGACAAGCCCCTTCATAGAATCCTCGTTTGCGAATATATATATATAACACAAAGCTGAATGTATGTGTGTGAAATGCTCCTTGTAATGTAGATATATAATAAGCTCAATAAGCGTATATATTCTGAAGCTATTCTAATATTTAGTAAGATAATTGATAATTTATAATTAAAATTAAAAATTAAAAATCGGTTTCATAAGGAGGAACAAAACAAAATCAATAAATTGTACGATCGTTTCGGAAACTATGTTTTTATTGAGATAAACAATAATTTTAACATATAGTTTTTATGTTTTAAAATCTTAAGGGCTTCATATCTACAAAGTTCACTTTGAAGATATTAAGCCCTGAAGATTTTAATGGTGATAATAGAAACAAAACCATTCTCCTAAATCTAAAAGACGAAATTTTCTCTGGATGCATTCATAAACGTTGGTTTAGATTTGACAAATATAAACCACCATAAGTCATTAAAATTTTCTTATTAATAATCTATCTTAAAATTTATAATTTGCAAATTAATAACTTTATTATTATAGCTTGGATTATTATTATTATTATTATTATTATTATTATTATTATTATTATTATTAGTTTATCTGATATTTTTACCATTATTTTCTATTTTATTTAAATATCTATTTAACTTTACTTCTTATATGTTACTATTTTTATTAAGTTCCATACATAAATATTATAATTGCTATTAAAATATTATTTTTTTATTGAATTACTACCAATAAGATTCACTTATTATTTTTTTTAAAAAGCAACATTAATAATTAATGGTTATCTTCCTTTTATCAATTAAGTTATTTATTTTTCTAGCCGAATATGATTATCTCCCTTTGTTTTTGAAATATCTTATTAAATTTAAAATTCGGCGTTACTAACGAATTCAAACTGATGAGATTATTCCACTGGCGTTCCCTTTGAAAGTGTGTACATTCCAACATTTTTAAGCATTCATAAGCTACACTTACTATCCAAATGAATGCCTTGACGATGATACTTACGAATTTTTAAAAGCAGAATCATTATAAGGTATACATATCGTTGTTAAATTTTCTTTAAAACATCTTATTTTAATCTTACATTTAAAACCAATTTAATTTTATGATTTTATTCTAATTTTTATTCTCAATTTATCTTACTTTGTTTTTCAACATCAAAAAAGTAATTATTTTCCTTTATATTTAAATATTTTCAAGCTACGTCTGACTTACTTTAAAAAATGCTAGGTTTATTTTTGGTGTCTTTAACACCCAATATATTTGCTGATGAGGAGACTTTGTTTAAAAAAAACTATATGTTAAAATTATTGTCCATGACTTAGTGTCTATCTCAATAAAAAACATCGTTTCCGAAACGATCGTAAAATTCATTGATTTTGTTTTGTTCCTCCCTATGAAATATATATATATATATATATATATATATATATATATATATATATATATATATATATATATATATAACTACTTAATTTACTCACATAAAATTAATATACGAAAGTATAAATTTATGCGTAAAGTTTAAGTATTTACTTCAAAAGTGCTCAATACGTAGGTAGAGCTAGTTAGTAAGTTATAAAATATATATGGCGATTAAGTTACACTGAATATTCCGCGTTTCATCCACTCTAGGACTCTTCAGGCTTATGCGCATAAGACTGAAGAGTCCTAGAGTGGATGAAACGCGGAATATTCAGTGTAGCTTAATCGCCATATATATTTTGTAACTTACTATATATATATATATATATATATATATATAAATTAAAGATAAGTATTTTCTACAATTAGAGACACTACTCTTTCATGCTTTCGTAATCACCAGGCAGGGAGTGATGATTGCTGCTGGTTGAATGATACGAATCCCGCCTACGAAGCCACCTTTGACTCCATTAGCAAGTGATGCTTCCTCTGAATCACCGATTTTCGCCACGAGAATAAAGGAAATTTCGAACTTTATAAAGCCAAATACAAGCAGAACTTCTAGAGATCGAGCGACCGATATAGCACAAGGCCAGCCGACCGCCTTTTATTTTCCAGCCGACCGCCTTTTACATGGGCGAATTGTGACTTTGTAGAGGTATCGGATATTCTATGGGTTGAATAATTTTCTCGCATGGTAGCAGTCCATCTTTATAATATATGTTTAATTATAATTCATTTTTAAAGTTTTAATTGACCCATTTATCCAATATGAAAACTTGGTGTAAAGATATTGCGTATAAATATTACAGAAATATTGTTTTTGTAAATTTTACAGAAATATTGTTTTAAGTGAACACTAATTGTGTCTATAATCAAAAATGTATTGAAGATTCGATAAAAATAGATGTGACTTTATAACTCAACAAATACATGTTATGCTCATGTATTTCAGATATATTTTATAAAATACAGGATTCAAGTGTTTATTTAATTGTAGAGGATTACTGTAGATATTATTATTGTATCTCTTTATATTTCAGAACAAGTAAGATGAACATAAACAAAAAAAAATACTAACGACGCTGCAAAACAAAAAGAAAAAAACAGTCGATTCAAAAAATCCAGATTCAAAAGATTTTGAAAATAGATGCAAAAAAAAAAAAATTGTGTAACTAAGTGCAAACAGAATATTGTTTTGTTTATTGTTAACAGCGAATTTCTTAGGTTGGTAAATCGTGTTGCTTACGGCGGGATTCGGGGGGGGGGGCTGAAATGAAATCGAAATCAGACAAAACATATTAGCAAGATGCTAGAGAGATTTAATAACTTGTGAAAAGGAAAAAAATATCAGCACATTTCTTCAGATGGTTTAAAAATTACCTCAAGCGAACTTCTCTATTTGTGTTATAACTGCCTTAAGCTCTCAACAATACAAAGCTAGCAAGACAATAACATTTGACGAATACCAATTTGCTACACACACACACACACACACACACACACACATACATATACATATATATATATATATATTTAGTGGAGATGGTAATTAATAAAAACTGAAGAAGGTGCTCAATACTGTTGTAGAACAAATATGCGTTTTATTTTTTTACCGTATCTTTCTGTTAAGTTACATTATTGTTTCAGCTACTCGGCCGTTTTTTGGCCGTCTGTAGCTTCCTAAGACTTTCTGTAACTGTCTGAGTCTGAGGAAGCTACAGACGGCCACAAAAACGGCCGAGTAGCTGAAAAAATAATGTAACTTAACAGAAAGATACGGTAATAAAAAATAAAACGTATATATATATATATATATATATATATATATATATATATATATATATATATATATATATGATTAGTTTTTTTGGAAAAAGAATTCCAGCAGAGTGCTCAATTAAAAGGAAAATCCAAATTTTAAGAGCGTACTTATATTTTGTGTACAGAAAGTTGTTAGTTGAGACAGGTCATTGGTACCGTCGGTTTCAAGCCCGATAATAAGGCCCGTTTAAGGTATCCTTATCGAGCTCTCTTCAGCCAATATTCGTCTATCTTATAACCGGAAGTGTGAAGTATATATACCTCGCGAGTCCACGTTCAAATCTCGTTTGTTTAAAAGGGGGGGGGGATTAAACAAAACGAGATTTGAACGTGGACTCGCGAGGTATATATACTTCACACTTCCGGTTATAAGATAGACGAATATTGGCTGAAGAGAGCTCGATAAGGATACCTTAAACGGGCCTTATTATCGGGCTTGAAACCGACGGTACCAATGACCTGTCTCAACTAACAACTTTCTGTACACAAAATATATATATATATATATATATATATATATATATATATATATATATATATATATATATAAAGCTGAACGTCTGTGTGTGTCTGGTCACGAATCGGCTCCTATATGGTTGGCTATTATAGAAAACTGATCACATATACTGATAGAAGATGTATCAAGACACAGGAATGGGTATGTTTATCTGACATAATGATGATTCATTAAAATTGAGAGGTGTGCGTACGCACCTGGTCCACAAAGTATGGAAATAATAAAATTTAAAAATTAAAAAAAAAAAACGTTTACAAGTGTTTTTTTTTTTTATTTATGTACATAATAATACTTTGATAAGTATGTTTTAACTTAAATAGAGATGGTATAATAACATTGTGGGGTCTGCGTTCGCGCCTGGCCTCCATAGAATGGAAATAGGCACAAACTTTAATAAAGACTTTTCATATCTATCTGCGTAAGTATACTTTGATAATTATGCTTCAGTTTGAAGAAATATGGTATAATAAAATTCTGGGGTGTTTGTTCGCGCCTGACCTTCATAGAATGGAAATATATCACAAAGTTTAACAAGGTTTTTTAATATAGATCCACAAAATATTGTGATAAGTGTTTCAGTGTGAACAGGTATGGTATGATAAATTATGGGGTTTATCTATTTTATTTTTACTTTCATCATATTTTGCTTTAGTTTTGATACCCCTAAATTCGAAGCTATCTCTTTACAACCCTTCCTTTTCATAACCTATCATACTTTCATAAATCAGAGTCCATTTTTCGTAGGCTGTTTTTGAACCCAGTCAACGACGGATACTTTTGCTAGTATATATATATATATATATATATATATATATATATATATATATATATATATATATATATATATATATACGCACCAGGTGCGCTTGAAAGCCAAATCACAACGCCATATTGGGAAAATAAATAAATATTTTACTTGCTTGAAATTTATAATTTAAATACATTTCGAAGTCAAACTCCATCCTCAGTATGTTTTACTTTTTTATTCTTTATTTTCTTTTTTCTTTCTTTCTATGGTGTCAAGTTGGAGAAAGAAGGGTCAGTTTGTAAAGATACGCGCGTTGTCTCTCAACTGCTTCATTTTTAAATGCCAGAACGTGCGTTGGCTACACGAGATTAACGTCCAGGGCGTGAGTTCCGTTGTGGAAGCGTTGATTTAATTTTAAGATGTAGAATACGCATCAAGTGCGCTTGAAAGCCGAATCACAACTTCATATTAGGAAAATAAACGATTATTTTTTATGCTCCAAATTTATAATTTAAATATATTTCGAAGTCAAACTCCATCCTCAGTATGTTGTACTTTATTTTTTTTATTTTTCCTTCTTGCCATGTTGTACTAACCAGACTCAACGTTGCGTAATTTCGGTGAGAACCGGTGTGTTAACACGATTATCTCGTATATATATATATATATATATATATATATATATATATATATATATATATGGCATAATCGCGTTGACACACCGGTGCTCTCCAGATCACTGTTGAGTCTGGTTAGTACCAGATTGGTGACCATTTCGTAATTCCAGGCGCTGTATGTGCTCTCCGTTTATCTCGGCATTTGTTTCCAGTTGTCCTGCATAGACACTTTACTTGTAACTCGTATTTAACAATGTCGACTCAGTAGAGCTGTGCCTGGGTATTGCGCACCTTCTGCCACAAAAAAAAAAAAAATCACGCGCAGGCACCTAATCGTGGGTACCAATAGTCTGTCAAAGACTGAAGGAGCTCTTTTTTAAATACATGAAAATACTTCCTCTGACTAGTTGATAAATATATACGCTTGCAACCCCTTTTTTCGACACGCAAAAATTAGCTTATCATCAGACACGCTTAATGAAACTCGATATTAAGTTTAACTCGCCCCCACCTACTCATTAACACAACCTACTCCTCTGATAAAATACCCCCACTTTAATAATTTCAAATTTAGATTGTCTATATATTCAGCTGTCGATGTGAGTTATGCTAATATTCGAACGATTTTTCAAAATGGTTGAAATACGACTTCTCCATTTTTATCTTTCTTTTTTAGAGAGATCGCAACTTTCATGATGTTTTTTTTCTTTTCTTTTTTTGCCAAGAACTATGCAGGTAATTCTACCCTATGCGATCAAGGCCGCCTTTGTCTGCAAACACGCTATGCGACGCATTGTCAAGCTAATAAAAACCCCGATTCCAGTAAAACAATTGACCCTGACGGCATTCCTTATATAGTACTCAAAAAGCTTCAACCAAACCTAGCTCCCATACTTACAAAGCCGTTTAAGAGTTCTCTGAAAGAGAAATGCTTCTAAACGTCCCGGAAAACCTCATTAGTGCATCCCGTAATTCAGGTGATCGGTCATCCCCCTTTCAATACAGACCAATCAGTCCCGTGTGCACCATGATTAAGTTGCTGGAATATATGTTAAATAGAGAAGTAGTCAACTACCCCAGCAAAAATAATCTGCTCAGTGACATGCAATATGGTTTTAGTTCTGCTAGATCAACAGCAAATGTGCTACCAGTTGTATCTCATAGGATTAGCGAATCTCTCGACGGAGACTTTCGTTTCTATGGTAATTGCTTTTGACATATCAAAGGCCTTTGATAGAGTGTGCCATAAATGTCTACTCAACAAAATCTTCTGCTATGGTATAGCTGGAAATGTATTTTCAGTTATTAAATCATTTCTCTCTGATAGGTTCATAAGATTAATGGTTGATGGGCAGAAATCAGAAGCTCTTAGTATTAATGCGAGAGTCCCTTAGGGGTCCATCATAGGCACAACTCTCTTCCTGATCTACATCAATGATCTCCCAAATCACATCCTAAGACATGAATGCTAACAACACTACCATCTATGGCAACATATCAAATGCCGTAAACGTTCTCTCTGACTCGCTCACCTCTGATCTTTATCACGTGGTGCAATGAGGAAAGCGGTGGCTGGTTAATTTAAATGCATCTAAAATCAAGCTTCTATCTTTACATCATCAAAACTCTGATCCTCGTCTGACATCAATAGAAATGAATGGCTCTCCTTTTGGGAAGGCTCCATGTTTTGCTAGGCTTCTGATTTTGACCTTTAACCCTGATCTGAGATGGAACAAGTATATCAAATCTGTTTCCAAGGATGCTGGAAAAATGGTCAGATCATTCTATCGCTTCAGTAAATATCTCAATGCTGATGCAAACCTCTACCTGTATAAGAGCCAAGTACGCCCAAGAATGGAATACTGTTGTATCTAGGCAGGAGCTGCTAGAAGAACTTTATCCTGCATTGACAGAGTTCAAAAAAGACTTCGTAGCCTAGTGGGTGACGCCCTTTTCTCTTCCCTGCAACATCTTTCTCACAGAAGCAACGTTGAGATTCTGTCTCTGCTTTATTGTTATTTTCATGCCAAGTGCTCGTCTGAACTCCAACGTATGCCCCCCCTTTCCTGACTTTCACGAAAAACATTCATCTATCTGAAGTCACTTTTAATAATTTCCCCTATTCTTTACCGTGCCTAAACATAAACGTCGATTACATGAACAAAACTTCTTTCTTAGAACTGCACGCATGTAGAACTCTGTTCCGTTGTCTTGCTTTCCAACTGACTACAACATGGTGGTCTTCATGTCTAACGTTTACAAGTTCTTAGTATGCCGTCCGTTTAAGTAATCCAGTGTAACAAATTTTCACTACTTACGATTATTACGATATCTTTTAATTGACTTTCGTATACTCCTTAACCATTATCCTCGAGTAGCCTCAATGACTTGATAAGTTGTTGTAAAAAAAGGTAAAAGTGACTGATAAATATTTAAACATAGGCATACTGCGGAATTATAACTAAGGTAACTAGCGTCTATGCAATGTTTACGACGTCCGCTCGTATGAACACTATATTTTCTAATATAATCGCTTGAATTCGGCGTTTAATAGTTCTAAGTTTTAACACATCGTGTTCCTAGAAACCATTTCTCATCTTAAAACTCGTGAAAACCTAATTATTTTTCACACATAGTATGTATTCTCATGGTTTACTCTCAGGGTGCTCACTGTTTCTCTTTGGTTATGACACCTCTCTGCTTCAACGACTGGCAACTCGAACTCTCAGACAAAAATTCTCAATTCAATTTGCCTGTTCTCCAATTAAATGAAAATCCTTTATTTATTAGTTGACGTCACATAACAAGGTCAGTACTTATTTCAGGTTTATTGTTAACTAAATTCTGTTTGTTTCTAAAATCCCAAAGATATTATATAAAGATTTCACAACAGAAAAATGCGAGCATGAAAATTAATATGTTTAAGCTTATACATGGAAAAGTAAAGGACTACTTGTAAAAGATGAAAAAGTAAAGGACTACCTGTCTTTGTTTTATCGTTATTTTAATGGCAAGTGCTCGTCTGAACTCCAAAGTATGGTCCCCCCTTGCCTGACTTTCACGAAAAACATTCATCTATCTGAAGTCACTATTAATAATTTCCCCTGCTCTTTATCTGTGCCTAAACATAAACGTAGATTACATGAACAAAGCTTCTTTCTTAGAACTGCACGCATGTAGAACTCTGTTCCGTTGTCTTGCTTTCCAACTGTCTAAAACATGGTGGTCTTCATGTCTAACGTTTAAATGTTCTTAGTGTGCCGTCTGTTTAAGTAATCCAGTAGTTCACTACTTAGGATTATTACGATATTTTTTAATTGACTTTCGTATACTCATTAACCCTCATCCTCGAGTGGCCTCTAGGCATTGATAAGTGGTGACTTCTTTTTAAAAAAAAGGTAAAAATGAATGATAAATATTTAATTATAATTATCAAGTCTCTTTATGCATTGGCATAGTCTGCGGAATTATAGCTAAGGTAACTAACTAGCGTCTCGTCTGAACAATCTATATTTTCTAATATAATCACTTGAATTCGGCATTTAATAGTTCTAAATTCACTTCATCTCTGTGGCAATTGTTTGGTGGCCCTGAGTTAGAGGCCCGGCAAAAAGTGACTTCGTCGCTTGGTTCGAATCTCGTGGCCGGCAGGTATTGTTACTTTACACTGATGATTGCGTAAGCATGAAATACTTGTGTCTGTAGTAAAAATTATTTTATTAATTATTTTATATGCGCACACAGACATAGAGACACACGCACACACAGACACAGACACACACACACGCACACACACACACACACATATATATATATATATATATATATATATATATATATATATATATATATATATATATAAGTATCCACACTGATAAGTAAGATCGTACACCTAAAAAAAAAAAAATTATGGAAAAATTTATACTAGAATTGGTGTAACGGATAAAGTGTTATGTTATTTTCAGTTCGAAGTTAAACTATTTCGGAGGTTGCAGTTTCAATCTTTAGTGCGAGCGATACTAAGAACACTATTCAGAATAACTTCTATTCGGTCATGGCAAACGGATTGAGAGCATAATTCCTTCCCCCGTATATTAAATAAAAGTTTCACACGAATAGAGAATTAGCAAGAACAGTTGTCGCGTTTTGTCGTACATTTGTTGTGCCTTTATTTGTCGTACATAATTTATAAAACTCCAGTCAGGGTTAGCTTGGTTTGCTCAGATTGCACTTCCACCTTCTGTGTACTAGAAAAGGGTTTAACGTTATATCGTCTAAACAGAGAGGGGGAGGAAATGACGCCGTAATTTTACCCGGAATGACACCCGTGCAAACGTGTGGTTTTAAGCGTGTCCATATAAGGTATGATTCAGCAATCATTAACGACCTCTCTCTGCCTCCCGTAACCGCTGTTTTGTTCAGTGGTTTGGAAAAAAAAAGCATAGCAAATAAGACGCATTTCGTTTTCAACACTTTGTTTCCCAATTAACTAAGCGGCATACAACATGCAGCAGTGTGATTTTTTTTTAACATTTTTATACAAATATATGCCTCCGATTTTTTTTTCTTTTTTCTTATTCCCTAAACTTCCAGCTGTGTTTACACAAGCGTGCTCCTGAAAACCATTTCTCCTCTGAAAACTCGTGAAAACCTAATTATTTTTCACACATAGCATGTATTCTCATGGTTTACTCTCGAAGTGCACGCTGTTTCTCTTTGGGTATGACATCTCTCTGCTTCACCGACTGGCAACTCGAACTCTCAGACAAAAATTCTCAATTCAATTTGCCTATTTGTTACATGATAAGGGCTGTCCCCTTTTCATGTAAGTGTAAAAATGGAGAATTTAGTTTAAAATGAAAATGAAATAGCATGGGCGAAATTCGAACCTCGTAATCTAGTTTAGAAATAGATTACGTGTGAGAATTTAAAAATGTAAAACAAACATTTGTTTAGAATATAGATAAATATTTCAAGGAAAGAATGTTAACCATCAAGTTTGTTATGAAATTTTAAATTGAAAGAATGCAGCTTATAAGATAATGTTTTTAACATATTGAATATAGGTTAAAATTCCTTTTGTAGAAATAGGAAAAGTTTTGGACACGTATGTCCAGGACACGTGAAAGAAGGCACATGTTTTAACATGTGTATGACGTCACGGAAAATAGAAAGTTCTAGGGATAGAGAAAAAACTTTAGAGTTAGTTAGTCAGTGAAGAAACTCGGAGAGAGACAGTCAGGAGTCTAGGAGCGAGACGTCACTTCAAGAAAAGAATGTGAGACTTTGAATTCTTGGTGATGGAACACGGCCGTGTGAAGAATAAATCATCAAGTGTTTTTTGTAAAGCTCGTCTTGTGTCTTATGATTCTTACAAAAAGGTAAAGTGGAATTGTATTATATATTTGTGTTATATGTCTTTACATACACGTCTCAACACCATCATGTCGACACAATGTCCGAACTGTCTGAACACTATCCCTTCACTCTAAGAGCTTCTTCCCCTTCTGCTTCCATAAACACAATTAAGGAATGAACATTTTAATATATAAGAATCTCTCCTAACATGAACAATATCTCTCTAAGTCTCGTACAACAACTTATACAACTTCTCTCTCTCTGAGTCTTACAACATCCCTCACTGTAATAAGACTCTTTCTAAGCTTCATCTCTTCCTAAGACTCTCTCAATGAAACCCCTATATAACATATTCTCCAATATATGAAAATACTTTATTTATTAGTTGACGTCACATAACAAGGTCAGTACTTATTTCAGGTTTATTGTTAACTAAATTCTGTTTGTTTCTAAAATCCCAAAGATATTATATAAAGATTTCACATTACAACAGAAACATGCGAGCATGAAAATTAATATGGTTAAGCTTATACATGGAAAAGTAAAGGGTTACCTCTCTTTATTTTATCGTTATATTCATGGTAAGTGCTCGTCTGAACTCCAACCTATGGTTCCCCCATCCCTTGCCTTACTTTCACGAAAAACACTTCACTTAATATCTGTGGCAATTGTTTGGTGACCCTGAGTTAGAGGCCCGGCAAAAGGTGACTTCGTCGCTGCGTTCAAATCTCGTGGTCGGCAGGAATTGTTACCTTACACTGATGATTACATAAGCATGAAATACTAGTGCATGTAGTTGAAAATCATTTTATTATAATAATTACACTATAATTATGGAAAAGAAAAGGACAACATATCGTAGTCTATATAACTATAAAAGTGAAATTGTTCTGTGTGTGTGTTTGTCTGTGTGTCTGTGTGCATTTCCATACCAAACTATTCTTTGAATTTTCGGTCTACAGACTCGAGATTTTACATAAGGAGTATTGAGATTTGGGAAAATCTTTTGAATCGGTTTTCGGTCAGAAATTTGGCTTTTAATTCAACGCTTTGACCTTTGAAAACTCTACCAAATTCATCCGCCAATTTTGGGTCTAAACAAGTCATTCCCAACGTGAGGCGCATGCCCCACCGGTGGGGCATGGCAATATTTTGGTGGGTCATGGGCAGGACGTGCATCCTTGGGCTTACTATATCATATTATATATTAAATATCACAAAAGGGAGGCATCAAGATTTTAGAAATGCCTAGGTGGTGCATGGCCCAAAATAGGTCGGGAACCACCGGTCTAAACACTTGAAATGTTAGATGTAGGTTACTTGGATATGGGTCAAACATTGTAATATGAATTAAGCTCAAAACAATAAATGTTATTTGATCAAAATTGGTGTCACAGTTAAAAAAAAAAAGATTACCTCTGTGGTCTCTATAGAGCAAGCCTTTCAATCGGTTTTTAATCAGTTTTGGGGCGAAAATTTGACTGCCAAAAGGTCAAAGTTGAAAGAGTTGACCTTTGCGGATTTTACAAATCTCCTCTGCGAATTTTGTGTATAAAAACTTGAAATTTTGCATGTACGTAACTTAGACATGGGTCAAACTTTGTATTTTGATTGGAGACCAATACAACAAATGTTAAGGGGTCTAAATTCGAGTCAAAGTTAAAAAATAATTTACCTCTGCGGTCTCTACCAAACTACTCAGACAATTTTTGGTCTAAACATTTGAAATTTAACAGGAAGGGTATTCACACTCAGGGCAAGTTATAAACAGTACATAGGGCTCGAGCAAAGCTGAACTGCTAGTAATAAATATAATAAATTTATAACTTAAAATATTGCAGCATTAAGAATTGATTATATAATTTTATAAATTGAATTTTAAAAAATTTATTAATGCTGCAATATTCTAAGTTATGAATTTATTATTTTTTTTTACTAGAATATCTTGCCATTTTTTCCAGTTTTAACAACTAGTCCTTTACTTCTCCATGTTTAAGCTTAACCATATTACTTTTCATGCTCGCATTTTCTATTGTAATTCTTTGTTTAATTTCAGTCTTATTTTTCCCCCTAATAAACACATACATAATAACAATGTACCGCACTCGTCTGTTTTCAATCGAATCCCCCAATGATCCCCTGTCATGCTTTCATTGGTGAATTAGTAGCAACAGTAGTCGCTGAAGCGACGTGGTTGCTATAGAAATCAGTCATAAAAAATATCGCTCACCTCCTTATATTTTTTACGATTTTGAACACCAGAACACCATCATAACTTTTGTTTTACTGAACGATAATTGTAATTTTTTAACAATATAGCTGTGATGTATAAACTGTAATAATGGTTTGAAATTTGGTCGTGAACGGTGAAGCTTTAAAACAGTTCTAAATGACTAAAACTGCCAACTAACCATATAATCCCACACTATCGTGTTTAAATGATAATATTTTATTAAAATCAGGTTAGTTAATTTTTTCTTTTTTATGCGTGTTAAAAGCGTTCTCTGACATTTGAATTTTAAAATAAAATACGTATGGAATATGTTTGAAGCCAAATTACAACGCGGAATTATTAAATTAAATAAGTGCGTTTTTTAAGATATATATTTCGGAGTAAATCTTCCTCGTCAGTCTTTTATATTTTTTCTCTCTATTCTTCGCCATGATGTTAAGTTGCTGAAAGGTGAATAGAAAGTCTACGTGATGTAAATTGCGGTGTTGTTTTTTTTAAATGCCGGAAGGATGCGCCTGGCCGCGCACTTTGAAAATCAGGGTAGTTTTCTTTTTCTTTTTATTCGTGTTAGAAGGGTTGACTGAAATTTGAATTTAAAAATAAAATACTTATGGAATAGGTTTGAAGCCAAATTACAATGCGGAATTATTAAAATAACTAAGTGTTTATCTTTAATATTTCGGAGTAAAACTCCCTCTTCAGTCTTCTATATTTTTCTCTTTTTCCTCGCCATAATGTTAAATTAGAAAAAGTTGAATGACGAGTCCACGTGCTTACTGCTGTGTTGTTTTTGAAATGCCGGAAGTTAACATCACGTGGACTTTTCATTCAACTTTATTCAACTTAATGGCGAGGAAAAAGAGAAAAGAATTATTTTAAAATTCTAAAATTTTATTCTTTTAAAATACCTAATCCATTTCAATAATAATTCTTTTTTTTTTAATTGAAATATTCTCTCTGAATGTTTCGTATCGTAATGGTTATCGTCTAGTTTCGATTCAATTCGGTAACTCAACGTTTTCCGGAATACCAATATACAAAATTATTTAGTAATAGTGAATTTGAAAGTTTGGCTATTAAAGTTATTCACAATGTTATTGTTGAAAATTATTATATTCATTTTTTTTTGTTGTTGCGGACTGTAAACCCCATCTTATTAGTTGTTGTAGTTTCACCACGTGTCGACAACTCACGCTTTGGTCTTCTTCAGGTGGTTAACAAACACACACACACACACACACACAAAGTTCCTAAAGAAGGCAAGAGTATGAGTTTGTTGAAACATCGTAAAACAACAACATGAAGATGAGGGTAACAGTCTGCAAAAAAAAAGGCACGAATTACGAAACCTCATATCAAAGGATTTAAAAAATAATAAAAATAAAATATTAAGTTCCCGGCGTTGTTTTGTTTTTTGTTTTTTAATAAAATCAAAGAATTTAAACAGCAAAAGTTCTCGTGGGATCCACACCCAACTTTTTGTGCGAATCCCATCGACTGAAAGTGGCGGGAAATTGTCGCAAAATCACACTTCATCTGTTCACCCAATTCTCCACATGCCTGATGGCCATCTTCCTTAAAAAAGAACCCTCAGTAATTCTTCGTCTATCTTGATTGGTCTTCTGGAACAAGGAGCGTCATTGAGGTCAAAATTACCATGTTTGAATCTGGTAAACCAATCTCGAACAGTTTTTTCAGCTATAGCGTTTTCTCCATATAAGGCACAAATATCCTTGGTCACTTCACTCGCGTTTGGGCCTCGATTAAAGGCGAAAAGAAGGATGGGTCGAAAATGTGTTTTTTTTTCTTATCTACTTGACAATCCATTTGACGGTTCTGATAAACAAGAAAAATTATATAAGCAAAAAAAAAAAAAAAACGATGACCATTATCTTTTAGAACAAAATACGTGCCTTCTAGTAATATATAACACTTTTTCAAATATCAAAACATGTTTCCGAACAATTTTTGTATAACACGGCTGGAACTTATGCAACAACCTGGTTGATGACAGTAGGAGGCTTCTAAGTGTGCGAGTAAAAACCCTTTCGCGTTTCTTTATCACTAATTAAAAACAAAATATTTAATTAGGCATCTTGTAATAAAATAAAATACTACTTCTATATTTTGCATCAGCTATATCTACATAGCCACCTCATTACTTGGGCAATTACTAATTATTTAACAAATAATGTTGCTATTCGACATGTATGAAGCAGTTATATGACTAAGATATATTTTCATTTCCTTCAGTTTATCCTAACATGTAGAAATAAAACACGCAAGAAAACAGATCAGCAAAAATGCAAAGTATTTGATTGGATAATTCATTATTCTTGTTTTCTTTTTTAAATACTAGCATGGGTGCCCGGCGTTTCTCGGGTGTTTTGAGGTGTATGTTGAGCAAAAAAAAAAATAGGTCAATTTTTTAAACTTTGACCCCTATTATTGTTTAGGGCTCAAATAAAGTTATTAAGTTAGATCCATGTCCAAGGAATCTATATCTAAAATTTCTAGTGTTTAGACCCAAAATTGTAGGAGTTTGGTAGAATTCTCAAAGGTCAAATCGTTGAACTTTGACCCCTTAATCGCCAAATTTCTGTCCGAAAATCAATCACATCGATTTTCCCAAATCTCAGTACCCTGTATATCAAATTTCGAATCTGTAGGCTTAAAATTGACAGAGTTATTGCGTAGGGAAATGTACACAGACACACAAACAGACACTTTCACTTTTATATATATATATATATATATATATATTCCTTTCTAAGTTTGAAAAAAAGACTATTGTTTACTTTTACAAAGATTTTTATAACGTAAAAAACAGCAAGAGCAATTTATCATGTATAGGTTGCTTCTGCCTAATATTGTCGTGCCTAAATTTACCTTGGCTTAATTCGTTGTGCCATAATTCGTCGTGCCTAAATATAACTTAAGTGTTGTTGTGCCGTACATTTGTCGTGACTAAATTTATACGTACACAAATAGTAAAAACATAAAGCAAATGTATTTATTTACTTTTTTGTTCACAATATACACTTTATGTCTTATGCTAAGCTTGTTTAATTATTTTGACGACATTAATCTTAGGTTAATTAAATTAAATCTGATCAATGCAAAAAATTAAGTAAATTCCTAAAATTTTAACTGATTTTGACTACTTTACGAATGGGCCAACCAACTACATAAAAGCATGAGTTTTAAAAATGAATACGTTAAAGATTATTTTCATTATATGCCCATCCAATGAGAACGTAATGAGGTTCACTGTCGCCCGGTGTTTTATCGATTAACCGCTTACGTAAGGCTGCCCTAAGCTTATTATAAGAATCTAAGTAGAATTTTTTCACCTTTCTTTTATTTGTTCTGTTTTCTTTTGTTTTGTTTTTTTTTCGGTTGGCATTAGTGCTTCTCTTTCTTCGCTAAATATCCATTGTGATGATGTCAACTACAGAAAATTCTTCAGGCCACAGATTGCATCGTCTCACTTCAGAAATCCTCGATTTCCATAATCCTTAAGAATACCGAGTCCAATGTTAGATATCAGATATACGGCGAATATGCCAATAACATCTATTGCCTGCCTGTTGTCTCCCAGAGATGCTCTATAATTCTGGCTTTACACAGAACTAAGGAGATACTTGATAGGTTCAAGGGATCGCACTATGTTATATAGATCTCTATCTAATTACCAGTTCAAGTTTTGTCGGATTTTTTGCTTAATAATTTACCAAACGTCATTTGTAAATAGTGTTTGTAAATGCTTCCTAACAGCATAAGTGCGTAAACACTAACAGTACACAGACCTGATTTGAACTTGAGACAACCGAATCCAAATACGTTATAGAATATGTTAATCCAAGGCTGATCAATCTTTGTATCACATAGATCAATATATAAGTTATCAAATTAAATACAACACACAAATATGAATCCTCTTTTTTCTTTAAGTATAGTTCTTTGTACATAATAGCACATACACATTATGTTTATATAATTAAATATATATGCATACATTTTCTGTATTAGAACATATGATAGAAAACTCAGTATACTGAATAAAGCTATTAAACTATCGTTAAAAATTAATGACAAACATGAAGTTGAATAATTAAAATATGTATGAACTAATCAAACATTCAAACAAAGATCTATAATTAAAAAACACATTCTTAATCCATGGGTTTTCGAAGATAGGCACATTTCATCAGAAGATTAACATTAGTAAAAAAAATCACTGATGAAAAGAGTTCATAGATTCTTTTTTTATTTTTCATTCCTTTAATGATTTGTGAGTGATTAATAAATATTGTAACTTATTTCATTATCATTTTTCTTGTATAACAACAATAAATTTTGGACAAGAAAATATAGGGAAGTAAACTTTGATATGACTATGGGTCCTCCCGACTCTGCATAGGAAACCGACCCTGTTGATATTTACACTTTTTAAGGCTATCAACAGATAGATACCAGGTATACTAAGGTGTATTTATAGAGATTACGTGCTGTTTTTGTTAACAATTTAGAAGATACTACAGAGCTCTTGCTTAACTTCTTTAGAGATATTGACCTAAAATAATCTTGCTTAACCTCTTTAGAGATATTGACCTAAAATAATCATTGATATAAACCATAAAATAGTGAAAATTTTAGATACTACCCTTAATTTAATTATCAGTACATACAGACCATACCCATAAACCCAATGAAATATCTCAGTAAAAATATTTTATTTCTAGCATCTGTAAGAGAATATCTTGATTATCTTATTCATTGTAAAAATATTATTAAAATGCGCATGGTTTAATTCGCTTAACAGTGCGCGCATCTTAAATGACTTTCCGAAAGGAATTTTACCAGATTCTTTATACCTATGTCCATAAAGGTTGTGAATTAGGATAAGTAATTAACCTAAATGCAGTTAAATTATCATTATCGAAAATAATATTGTTCTAATAATACAAAAGTAGATATGAAAATAAGGTAGATAAGTCAGAAATAACACATGATATAATTGAAATAGTCTGTATCAGGAATTGTAAGAAAATATACACCAGGTAACCCCTGGCGTTGCAAACTCTGCACCCTCGAATTGTATCATATAAGGAAAATTTACTAAATAAACGCCAAGAGGTAGTCCAAAACTGTTACATAGAACTAGGTATATTTTAAGTTGGCTAAAAACAGCTTAGTTTTGTGCGGAGTAAATTTATGACTTATGTATAATGTATTGTTACGAGAAAATAATAAATAAATAATTAAAAAATAAATTAAAATAGAGAAGGGAGGATTGAATGTAAGGTGAAAAGATCTAATAAAGTAATCCAAAATATAATAAGTAGAATAAATGCGAAATTTTCAGTTGTCTCAATAAAAATCAGAAAATAAAAATAAATAATGAACTTATATGGAATAAGTAGTGGATTAACAAACAGATATAATGATAGACTTAATATATTCGAGAACATTACATTATGAGTAAGATAACTAATTTAAATAGTTTCTTAATACAATCAGAGATTTCTTGGCCTTCAGGCCAAGATCAATCTGTAGTATCTGTTCTGATACTACACTTCAATGTTTTACTCTTATTTAGTGGATGAGAAATGCTTCAAGACTGAGACCATTTTTATTTTTGTTCCTTCCCCCACATAAAAACCGACCCTGGTGTCTCACTCTGTTCTCGTGGGGATGTAAGTAATAGGAACTAATATGTTATAATTAAAGGATTCCACAAATTCAGTATAGATATGTAAAAAATGATAGATTTAATTAGTAATCAACGTTATTTAAGTTAGTTAAGTACAAGGGAAATATCTAATTATATTTCTGAGCAAATAAGAATAATACGGTGTTTTCTAAACACACGAAGAACTAGTTAATATGAATTTCTTATAACACGAACACAAATGTTAGATAGCCCTGACTAAATTATCTTAGACTATACACACACACACACATATATATATATATATATATATATTTATTTGAATATAACAATAGTTTTAATGTGAGTATGTTTTCTTTGAAATTATCAGGTAAATGCTCAACAAATCTAAAGTTTATACGAAATGAGTTAATCCTAAATGATAAGTCTAAAAATGATATAATAAGTTTATATATAATATAATAAGTTTATATATAATATAATAATAAGTTAGTAGACAAAAACGATAAAGTCATAAATAAATGTCCTTCTATAAAACAGAAAATAACATTTTTAAAAGACGGAAGTTAGTTTCATAAGAACAATCCTAAATGCGTCAAAATATAAATAACTGCAGTTGAAATATTATAGAAACAAACTAATAGTCATTTAGAATAAATTATTATAGGATAAGAATCATTTTATAGATTAAAAATATATGGAAACATAATTGTCTCTAAACGCGAATACAAAGTTTGAAAAGCTTAATCTTAAATCCAAGAACATAACATGCGACGTTGGACTTTCTAAAATATCGTCGAAAAAAGCTGTCTTTGTTTCATGGGTTCGAGCTTGCCTGCCACATTCTTTTTTTGCTCAACACACATCTCCAAATACCCAGGCAACGCCGGACACCGAAGCTGGTACGTATTATAACTCTCAAATCGATCCGCCGGTTTGCGTTAGATCACCGAAATTTAGTGACGTTCAGTCTGGTAAGTATAAGATGGGTGACTATTTCTGCTAGTTGATAGATGTGCTCTTTGTTTATCTTGACATTGTTTCTCTGAAAGATGGCTTTTACTTTGCCACTGGAATCAAGCAGTGCTAAATTAGAATAAGTGTGGTTGTAGTAAAAGTCATTTAAAAACATGGAATTGCGTTACGAAAAGATGAAGTTTTTTTTTCTGCTATCAATCGACAAATATTTCACATGATGTGGAAAATCTATTTCAAAATAACCAGAAAAAGTTTTGACATTAGTAATTTGCTAATTCCAAGAGTATTGTGTTTAGTTAAAAAAATATATATAGTGAGTCAGATTATCATATTTAAGCGTATTTTACGCCAGGGCAAAGCGGAGCACATACTCCCCCCTCCGCGTCGCTAGTAGTATATAATTGAATTCCTTATTTTTTTTATTTAAACCTTCGAAAGAGTAGCTTTTGAGACTAAGAATTTTTACTCCGATGATGTTTGTTTCTATAATATTTAATACATACACCTTTCTCGAGGCGTAGCATGATAAGGATTGCTAATCTCTGTCATAGAATATTTGTAATTCTATTCCCAAATATACTGTACTTTACAAACTCATGTTTTGGCCAATAAAACGAAAAAGTACTCTAATCAAATATATATATAACAAATAACTGTTACCAATAGCAAGATAAGTTACTTTTCTACATATCACCGTGGTAAATTAATTTTTATGAAGACAATCTTATTGCAAGATCACGATAATATAAAATGTGAGACTTAATTGGCTACAGTGTATGCCAAATAGCGAATTTCTGCAATCAATAGGACCAGAAGTAACTATCTTTCACTTCTGAACTGGATATCTCCAAATTAAATCAGTTTTCAGTCAGAATATACTCAATAATTTAGTCAAGTTTAGTGACGATTAATCAAGTGATATGGATGCTAAAAAAATTACAGATTCTATCAAATACATAACATACCTCCTTGGCGGAAGTAATTAAAATTATATTGTTTTGTGATATAGTATTTTTTGTTTTAACTAATTTTAAAGTGCTATACTGCCATTTATTGGGTTATGGTTCTTAAGTGTTTCGTTTAATTTTCAATTTTTTAACGATTGTTAAGACTCTCCAGATCATTGTCTAATGGAAGCTATCTAAAGACTCGAAAGGATTTGCATCTCAAAGAAAATAAACGCTTTAAAATAAGTCAAAACAAAAAAACTCTCATCCAAGTAGTTAGAGCTGTAACTTATCTCGAAATTGGTAACATATATTCGTCATGTATTTGCATTTTACCACCTATACGTTTTGTTGTTTAAACTGTAAAATACCTTATTAGTAGGGTTAGGACAACAGCATATTCTTTTTATTGTTTTGACTCTCTAGTATATATCCGACGCAGTTAGACACAATTAATCAATCGAGCACCACATCACTCTACATAAAACACATATAAGATATCAATAGATATATACCTGAGAATCAAAACAAGGAAAGGAATATGCTGTTGGCATAGCCCTACTTATAAGTTTTTTTTTTAATCTAAGATCCTGCAAAAAAATAACTGCTACTTGTGAAAGTAATCAGAAAGGTTTACGTTATTAATTTGTGCACGTTAGAAAAATTTCCCAGTTTGTAAGCAAAGTGTTGAAGGTTATGGTATATTCTTTCATGTAATGGATAGAGTAATACGTATTATAACTCTGAAATCGATTTCCGTGCTACGTTTGTTTGTTTTATGCTTTACGCAACTGAAAGCAGCATTTCTGCTTCTTATCGATCTTAACTGGATTGATTGAAGTGACTACTTAACGACCGCCGCCTTTAAAGGTTCTAGCAGCTTCGATATCTTTTGCAAAGGTTACTGAAATTTCCTTCCTCCTATCTCAAGAGCTACTAATAACTTTTAGGTTAACGGGCTTTACTACGCGAGAATTGCGAGAATTTTGGAAAGTTCCTACTTAAAACACGAAGGATACTTAAAGATAAAATTCTTAGGAATGTCAAAGGGGATGAAATTAAAATTGTAGCAGTGATTAGACCTTTTGAAGTGAAGTTCATTTTCTGTTGAGGGATTCTGGTGCAAGCGAAATGTTATATAACAGGGTGAGTATCCGAGTAGGAGAGTTTTAAGGTCAAGGGTCAGATAGTGACACCAAGTGGAAGTTACAAAACTACATGAGATTTCGAGGCAAAATTTCACTCTCAGCTGGCGAGATTTACTAGAGAGGATATGTCTGAATATTGTCCCCAAATAAGATATTGTCACTAGTTGTATTGAGACGACTATCACTCCCTCTCATACAATTGGAATTAAGCAAGTCAAGATAATAACCAGACTAATTGAGGAATAACAAACTAAACAATTTAAATTACACACAGACATATATATATAGTTTGAAAGTGACTACCGAAGCAAATTATATATATTTTAAATATACACATTATATATATATATATATATATATATATATATATATATATATATATATATATATATATAATATAATATAAAGCTGAATGTGTGTGTGCCTGGTCACGAATAGGCTCATATATGGTTGACTATTTTTTTTTAAATTGATTTCATATAATGATAGAAGATGTATCGAGACATAGGAATGGTTATGTTTGATCTGACAGAACGGTTATTCATCACAATTGTGGGGTCTGCGTTCGCGCCTGGTCCACAAAGTATGGAAATAAAAAATTTAAAAATTAAAGAAAAAAAACGTTTACAAGCGTTTTTGATAAAGATGTACATAATGATACTTTGATAATTATGCTTTAACTAAAATAGGGATGATATAATAAAATTGTGAGGGCTGCGTTCGCGCCTGGCCTCCATAGAATGGAAATAGGTACAAACTTTAATAAAGAATTTTCATATCTATCTGCGTAAGTGTACTTTGATAAGTATGTTTCAGTTTGAAGAAATATGGTATAATACAATTATGGGGTGTTCGTTCGCACCTGACCTGCATGGAATGGAAATATGTCACAAAGTTTAACAAGGTTTTTTAATATAGATCCACAGAATATTGTGATAAGTGTTTCAGTGTGAACAGGTATGATATGATAAATTATGGGGTTTATCTATTTTATTTTTACTTTCATCATATCTTTCTTTGGCTTTGATGCCCCCAAATTCGAAGCTATCTCTTTACAACCCTCCCTTTTCATAACCTATCATACTTTCATAAATCAGAATCCATTTTCTGTAGGCTGTTTTTGAACCCAGTCAACGACGGATACTTTTGCTAGTATATATATATATATATATATATATATATATATATATATATATATATATATATATATATATACTGTTGTCCTTGGCCTGACGTAGCGATTCCCTTACTGGGTTTTCGCTGAAACATGTATGCTTATGTGTAGTTATTTGTTTGTAAACTAAATTCACTTATTTTTGCTCTGTCTAAACATTGAGCAAACAAATAATTACTAACTATACAATATATATATATGTGTGTGTGTGTATGTGTGTGTGTGTGTCTGTAAAATTTTATGCACCATTTTTATCGCTTTTAAATGAAAGACTAATCTATACTCCTATAATTAAAAATAATTTTTTTTGTATTTTGATATTTATATTAAAACCTTTTTTTTTTCTATTTATTTAAAAAGAAAATACAACTTTCTTATATATGGGTCGTGGAAATGCATCCACTAGCAAAAGATCTAGCTAATTTGCATATTATTTTAAACATTCATTTTAATTAATTCCATATTAGTTTTTTCGGTTTTCTTAGTGGATGATCATCTTAATTTAACTATTACGTGCAGATATTATACACGATTTATACTTGCGTAATATTTGCGTAAAAAGCTTATAGTAAACTACAAACCTCTTTATATATATATATATATATATATATATATATATATATATATATATATATATATATTTATGCATGCGAATATATATTTGTTTAAAAAAATTTGTCCAACAAACTTCTCTGACGGTTTTTGGTCTACACACATAAAACTTAATATATAGGGTAATCGAACCCATGCGAAACTTTACATTTCGGTTTTAGCCAGTGGAAAATCGGTAAAAAAGTGTGAAAATAAAAGAAATGGGATTTGCCAGATGGAGGTCAAACGACGGCATCACGAATATGCATACATAACGTAACAGTTATTTGTGTATGTTTTAATTTTTGCCTTGCAGCAAACATATCTTTATAACTCAGGCATAAACATCTGAGGAAAAAGTAAATCCTAAGAAAATGTTTTGGTTTCGATTCTCGACGGTGGCGCATGAGTCATTTTTTTTTTATCCTTATAATAATTACTATATATTGGGTCCAATATAATATAATAATATAAATTTTACCTGTATGTTTAAATGTATGTATGTCTGTGTGTATGTATGTATGTATGTATGTATGTATGTATGTATGTATGTCGGCCTAAAACTTTCGACATAGGTGACGGATTTTCACGAGATCGGTATTATTTGAAGCCCGAACCCTCGGATAACAAATATCGAAATATTGGCGTAAACATTAATTCTCTCACCCTAAACTGGGCACGTTTCTACAGGGAGAGGTCGCCTTTTTCGTCGATATTTTGGAAAGTCATCATTGCCTACCCTTAATTTAAACATTCGTAACTTCCGGATTGGTGATGGGCGCAACAGAAAAAACGTCACGTTCTTTTTCTCCTTCGCGCTACGGGTTCGAGCCTGTTTGTCTACTACCACTTTTTCTTTTTATTTATTTACTATTTTTTTTTTTTTTTTGTGCTGAACAAACACCTGCAAACCTGCAACGCGGGGCACCCAGTCTTGTATAATAATAAATACGAAATTTGCATTAATTAATATATGATATTTAAGCGTATTTTACGACCACGCATTGCCGGGCAGTCTGCTAGTGTTTAATGGATAAAAACTAATAATGAAAATACGTCCCAAATAGGGGCGACAGGAATCGAAACAAAGGGCATTTAACTCCTTCAAAACGCCCAGTGAGCGTAAAAATACCACAGAATCGCGAATAACAAAATAAATAGATAAAAAAGTGTATATATATATATATATATATATATACACACACACATTTTTTATTTATTTAGTGTGGTTTACATTTTTTAAGATCCATGAGGCCATGTCACTGTAGATGACTATGTTGGAGTCAGCTTGGAATCAGGGCAGCGAAACTGCGTTCCACAGGCAGCAGTTCAAGGAAAGAAGCTTTTCTCATAGAATTTGTTTAGATTTAGGCAGAGATTTTGAGTTTATAGTCATTGTAGCTAGACGAGCTTTTTTCTGTGAAAGTTATCAGGGGTTTCCATAGATTAAAGCAATATATATATATATATATATATATATATATATATATATATATATATATATATATATATGTATATATATGTATCTATGTGTATATATATATATATATGTATATATATATGTATCTATGTATATATATATATATATATATATATATATATATATATATATAATGGATATTATAAATTTAAATAAACTATCACGAATGGAGATGATAATCCGCGTATAAGCGTATAAATATACGGGTGAAAAAAAAGAAACCAGGGTTGGGGAATACTATTTAAAATATCTCTCTACAATTCGCCAAAAAGGTCTAGGGTATTCACAAACCATATATATATATATATATATATATATATATATATATATAGTAAGTTATAAAATATATATATTTATGTATTTATATATTGTTTTATATATATAGTAAGTTATAAATATATATGAAACGTGGAATATTCAGTGTAGCTTAATCGCTATATACATTTTATAACTTACTAACTAGCTCTACCTACGTATTGAGCACTTTTGAAGTAAATACTTAAAGTTTACGCATAAATCTATACTTTTGTATATTAATTTTATGTGAGTAAATTAAGTAATTATATATATATATGTATATATATATATATTTATATATATATATATATATATATATATATATATATATATATATATATATATATAGTCGTATAACAGCATGTAAGGTATTATTATGCATATAATTTCTTACTAATTTTAAGGTATTATTATATTCAGTTGGTTGTTAACTGTGCCTAGGGGGCGTGCGTGTTTATATATGCATAACTGTGTTGTTTTTATGAAGAAACGTTATTCTGCTTCCAAATCAATCAAAACAAGTCTTCTAGTTTGCATTTTTTTTTTCGAATAATTGTTCTTTACGTTTCTATTCATTGATGATTACATTTTCACCCAAGTGTCCTCTATGTACGGCATAATGACGTTGGCACATCGGTTCACGTTAGATCACTGAAGTTAACAAAGGTCAAATTCATTCAGCACCAGATGAGTGACGTCATGGGAATATCAGATGCAATATGAGAAAGTAGATTGACATCATGGTAAAATTATCTCCCCTGAACAAGATACACACGCGACTGGGGGGCGCATATCAGATTAGTATTCCTTAAAAATTCTTCATTCACAAATAGGCAACCCTGCGAAATTAACGGTTTTATTGCCAGTACGAGCGATATACAGAATTCAATAATGAATTACTTCAAATTTCTATTTGGTTATGACTGGCAGTAGGAGAACACGCCATCTCCGTTCGAAATTCCGTACAGATACTCGAGTTTGAAAAAACATTCCCCAATAAAAGAGGAAGCAGCTGTTATACCGAAACGTCGTGATAATAACATTCGAGATTATAATATTACTACGCATTAATTAATACTAAAAAAGGATTTATTTTTATTTTTGCAATGGTACAACTTTTGAACCGTGCAAAAAACGATATGGCTAATATTAGATAAGGATTATTTTAGAATTCGGTAATGTTAGGTTGTTAGTTTACTGTGAGGTTGAAGTTAGTTTGTGGTAAGCTTAGTATAAGGTTATGATTATTGAGTGTTTGTTTAGGGATAGGGT